>NC_048598.1:159517821-159797821 GCF_003668045.3 Cricetulus griseus
ACAATTGCCTACACCCCAATCTTAAGGAAATGTTTTCTTAATTGAGGTTCCCTTCTCTCATATCACTTTAGCTTATTTCAAGATCCCGTAAAACTTTCCAGCACAACAATGTTAGGAGAAATTTCTTTAGTGATTGGTAGCATGCATGAAAACCATTTTTCTATACCTTCTTGGATGGGCTGGTGCAAGTATTTCTCTTTTATTGTTGGCTTTGAGGTAGGTTTGTTCTAGGAATCCTAGGGTACCTTAAAACTCATGATTCCCTTGTCTTGGCCTTCAGATGCTAAGATTACCAGTAATGCCCATATTTATTCAGCATGAAACTCTCAGGGGCTGCAGAGGTTAAGGGTAGAGGAGTTTGGGTATCCAGCCAAAATGACTGTAAAAGGTACTTGTGTGTAGAGACTAAGATAGACATGTGGCCACAGTCTGTGTTGACATGTTAGATAGGCACCTCAGTTAGCCATTTGTCCCAGGTCTATATTTCTTTGAGGCCTAACATCTCTGAACAATGGCCCTCAAGACATCACCGATAGGTAGTTTGATCTCAAATGTCCCTTGTCACAAGGAATTGTCCCAATTGGTCTGATTTGATCCTATGCCATGAAGATAAATATCATATGTCAAAGAGTTAGTATCAATAAAACCTCTGTGACCAATTTTAACCAAATAAGAGATACAGAGTGATGCTTAGGTCAGTTATACCTAGACTCAGTTCTTACAATTTAATTATTCATTTGGAATGCTACTATACAACAATTATATGCATACTATATATATATATATATATATATATATATATATATATATATATATACATACTATATTTGTATTTTCAAATATATGTACTACATACATACATACATATGCACTCCTAATCTAGACACAAAATTCATACTTCAGATGTACGTTAGATGCATAGTCTTGAAATATGCAACATTTATACATTTTTAATGTACCTTTGTTTTGAGTGAACTTTACCATAAGTAATAAGGTCAGGTACTGGTTTTGGAGGACTTGTTAACACACACACACACACACACACACACACACACACACACACACACACACACACTTTGGAATTTAGAGTATTTTGGATTTCATAGGTTTGGTTTAGGGATTTTGAACCTAAACTGAACTACTAAGAATATGTATATGCTCTGTTACATAGAACCCTTTTCCCTGTTTCATATCAGATGGTAGCCTACTAATGATGGAGCCTCATGAATTAGTTGTACAGATATAACACAGAAGCTACTATTCTTTAGTGACTAATTTGCCCAAGCATGAAGAATCCAGTGACTGTGGGGCTTCCTGCAGCCGCCTTGGGAGCCTCCACTTCCCTTGGGAGCCTCCACTTCCTTTCCCTACATAGGATTTCACAGACAGCCTACATGATATTCCCTTTATGTCGTTGCCTATGTTTCATAGGCAATAATGTGGGTGATGGTGAGATAATTTCTCTTCCCTTAATTGCAGCTTTACAGTCAAAATCTTAACCAGCCATAGACAAAATTGTGCCAGCCTTAATTTCCATATTAAACAACTGATTCTTGGCATGCATGAAGGAGGCTCTGTTTTCCTAACCAAACCTGAATGATCCAGTCCTGGGTACTGGAAGTAAATCCAGAGGACTGGAATATTAAGTTTGGGAATTAGAACCAATTTTTCTAAAGCGTTCAGATTTGAAAGCATTAAGATTTTCATTGTCAACCCTAAACAAGATAGCATTTTACCATAGTATGTGGTGATAAAATAGTTTCTTCTCTTGAATTACCAGAGTTGGATATCTATTACTTGGGTTATGATATATACTTCTGCAACAAAATACTGTAAACTTTTAAGTGACAAGCATCTATTTTCCACAGTTCTAGGTGTGGGCTGGCAAGCCTTGTATCAAGACACTAATAAAGAGAATGATCAACGAGGGCCACTTCTTCACTGGTGGTGTTTCTTTCCTTTGCCTTCATGTGGTATAAAAAGCAAGGTAGCTTTCCCAGGTCACTTTCTTCTAGGCTATTATATGTAATTACATCATCCTAACCTCCTTTTCCAGCCCCCAAACCCTCCCATGTAACCCTCCATGTTCTCTTTTAAATGTGTGGCCTCTTTAGAAGAACATTGATGCCAAACATTAGTTACCCACCTAATTACATTCCAAAAACCTCACTCCCTAATATCATTTAGTGTTAGTATTTCAGCATATGAATTTTTTGAAAACATATTTGTGTACTAAGAATGCATTCTTAGATCATAGTTATGGACCAGAACCTAACATTTCAATTGAAAATATCATAAGAAATGCATAGAGTATAAAATGGAGGAGGAAGAGAAGAAGGAGCACAACTAACAGTTTAACTATACTGGAGAAACTAGAAAACAAGTGATAGGATTGGCTTCCCCATCTCAAGGCATGTATGATAGATGACCACCATCTCCAACTGTTGGAAAGAATACTTCGTTGGTTTTCACTGCAAGTTAAGAAGTCTTTCAAAATCAAATCAAAAGCTAATACTACAAGTGATTGAATTAAATTATACATCCTGTTTTTAACTTCTCCATATTTCTCAGAGTAATTTGTTGACATTTGGTGGAGAAAATGAAAAACTAAAAATTGAAGTATTGCATGTATTTTAAAGAATACCAAAATCTCCACAGCAAAAGCCTCTTGTTTGAGTATATTTACCTCCTGCTACTAAAAAGCATGTGACCTTGTGGGAAAAAACAAACAAAATCAATTTAAAAGAAAGAACAGACATTCTTCAAGGGCCACCACATCATCTTTCATTTATTCTAGACTTTTATCTGGACGCAAGTTTTGACTAAAATACAAGTCTGACCCTGGACAGTGTGTTATATATATGAAAATAATTTTCACAATTTGTATCAGTGCAAAATGGGCAAGATTATGTAGGACATCCTTGGGAGTAGATTCTGTGGCAGAAAGGGATACATCCCTGGATTCAGCTAAGCGAATTTACAATCCTGACTAGGGGTTCAATTTGTGACCTTAAAATAATAATAATTCTAAAAGCTTTATATTATTTAGAATTCCCTGGAGAACCATAGAAAATGCAGGGCATAGGAGGGGAAAGACAAAGACAGATGATTACTCGAGGGACTGTTCATCTAATAATGGGGATTGAGTAGCTCAAAGATAAACCATTCAATTTCAGGCTCAGGTGTGCCTATAACATGCCTTATTCCAAATGTAAAGGCATCAGAACCAGGGAAATAATGTAATTTGATTTAATTAATCAGGTGAAAGATTTGATCAGCCAGGAAACAGAAGATGCAAGAACTGGACCTCAAAGGATAGAGACTAGAAAATTCTGATGTCCTCACGGCAGATCTTAGTGAGTTCCAGGTTAGCCTTGTCTGCAAAGTGAGTTTCAGGAGAGCCAAGACTGTTACACAGAGACAACCTGTCTCAAAAATAAAAAAAGAAAGAAAATTCTGATGTCCAAAGAAGTCAAGAAAAACTGGCCCCATTGTAGAGAGGTGAAGGGAGGGGGGAAAGGTCAAGACAAAGTAGAAGATGAGGAAGGTGGTCTGGGGAGCAACAGGGTGCTGAAAAAGAGGAGAGGGTAAGAAGAGACAAGAGAATGCTAATAGAAATACGGGTGTCCACAGTGTTTGAGATAGAAACAAGGACTCTACCAGGAATCTGGCTATATTGCATTTGAGCTGCATTCTGACAAAGAATAGGGCTATGCTTTGTACATGTCCTGAAATCTGAATGACCTTGAATTTAGAAGTAATTGATCTATTTATTGAGTGAATTATCAGACAGCATACAACTTAGGCTGTGGCTGTATGGCTATTGCTGGCCACTTTTTGACATGCTTATGTTAAGAATCAGAAGTAAAATGTGATGCAGAATGGAATGAAATGAGAGGAGCATGCTACCGTTAAAGCCACAGACAATGGGTTGCAGGAAAAGCAAACATAATTGCTAGAGAGAAATACCTTTGAAGAAAAACTGTTCACTGCCCCAAAGCAATAAGAAGGTGCCTTGATGACTGTAGAGGTCCATGGGAGTGAAATTTTATGCTCATTTGGTTAAAATGACATTTAAAAAGAGAATGTCTAAAACAAAAGTTCCACTTGGGGAAGAGCTATAGATGAGGTGCTTTTCTGGGTTCAGTATCACAGGACCTCAAAGGTTGCTACAACTGTGATCCAAATGAGCCCAGATGCTACAAAGCCAGGCAATGTATAATAGAGACAGATACTGTCCAGGTAGACCCTGAACAGAGCTATTTTTTGGCATACTTACTATATGGCCAAATATTTCTCAAGAAAAAAAGTGGTAATTTTTTTCTAACTCAGTAGATAGTTATGCTGGTTCTAAAATGGCCTTCTCTGCATATAAGAATTTTGCTTAGTTTGCATGAGGAGGAAAAACAATAACAATGCAAAATTATAAACTGATATTTTCACCTGGTCATAATAAGTTTACTTCATAAAATAAATAGGCAAAATGTAGAATGACCTTAGTGACCAGCACAATTTATTTACTCATACTGATGGTAAGATCATCATGCCTGACCTGGTAAGCAGACCTCTAAGGTGGAGTCCATTAATCTTCAGCTTTTGATAGTTATACTTTTAATCAGTAATATCAGGACAAGAATTTAATATATATGTATATGTACTAATTTTATAAATTTTGAGATAATATTTATACCTTAAGAAAAGTTTTAAAGAGCCAAAATATGAGCAAAGAATTATAAGATTAGTGGCAATAGAATAGTCCCTTGATTTTTGTTTTTCTTCTGTCCCACATCAGGTGGCTTTTCTGACATGAAGCATATTTTGGATTTTCCTTTAACAACATGCTTGGGTTTAGAGAAGGAGAGACATACTCAAACTCCAAAGACAGTTTTAAATTTTAATTGAACTGGCACTATTTAAGGACCATTTGCATTATATGTCTGTGGAGAACAGCAGAAACAAATATTTGGGAAGATGTATGAAACTTTATCCTGTTGGAAACGTGATTTACTTTTTTTCTTGCAACATATTCTCTGAATGATTCATTGTTTTTTCTTCAGATGTCTCATTTGTCCAGTGGTCTTCAGATTCTTTGGTTGGATATCTTAATTCTCCTGGAAAGACAAAAGCAAAACCCTGTCCCAACTCTAACTTTAGAGAGTCTGCCTTTTGGCAAGTTATATCTGATCAAATGAAAAACATTTGTTAGTCTTATAAACTGAATGGTCACACCGCTTGACAAACTACTGCCTCTTCAAATCAAGAGGTCGCTCTTGCTTGAATCTAATATTTATAATATTTGCTTTATGGCCTTTCCTGAAATTTTTGTTTTATCTTCTAAAGCTGTTCTGAAAACTGCTTGCCCACCCCTTGGTGCCAGGTGAAAAAATTAATCTAATCATTTTAATCAATACAAAATAGGGAGTCAAATTTTGGGGTGAGAACATGAAAGATCAGAGAACAGGGAACAGCCACCAGTTGCTTCCTACATCTTCAGTTTCTCTATCCAATAGGGCCAAGATCCTCTCTCTGCCCACCTTACAGCTTCCTATCTCTTCTCTCTATAGTACTTTAAACCACTATGGTTAGCTAGTGGCTAGCACCACCCTCTGACTTAAGCAAGCTTTATTTTTCAGAACACAATCAAGATATCACACAAAAGATCTGCAGGACCAGCATCTTCACATGGTCAAGCAGATCATAGATGGGGTGGAGGCTGTGGTGGACCAACTCCTAACCTGATTCTGGACCTGGGTAGTTGCAGAGTTGGTTATCTATCCAGCTCTCCCTGTTCCCGCCATCAAGGTGATCTCTCCAGTGCTGCCAAGGCTAGTTCACCTTATGCAGCAAGGAGCAAGGGATGGGACCAGTTCTGCTTTCATTACCTCAGTCAGCTCACTCAAGCCTACATCATCAGTGCCAGGTCTGCTGTGCTGCCCAGGTGAGGTGCAGAGGTCACACTCCTGAGCACTGTAGCTGGTGAGTGAAAGGGATGAGGCTTCTGCTCTTTAACCTCAGGGCCAGGTCTCACTCCTGCCACAGGTGGCTAAGGGTGGGGAGAGAGCATCTCTCCCTCACCCATGCCCCCATATGGCAGATGAAGATTGGGGCCAGATACACCATGTTCATGTTCTTGGGCTGGCTTATCTACACCCCTGGCAACAAAATCATCTCTACCGTGCTACCAAGGTGAGGTGCTGTAACTGTTAAGGGGGAGGGTCAGCTCCCTTGCCTGCCACAGGTGGCAGGGATGAGGGGGGAGAGGGCATCTTTCCCTTACCCATGCTACCGCATCCAAATGACAGGAGTGGGACACACTCTCCCATTTTCATACCCTCAGGGCCAGCTTGACCCCCCCCACTCTTCCTCTTCCTCTTCCATCTCTCACCCCTTTCCCGCACCCTTCCATGCCTCCTTTGTGAACAGGAAGGTCTATTGTGCTGTCCAGTCAAGGTGTAGGACTCAACTCTCCCTAGGGCTGTAACCAGTGAGGGGCAGGGCCAGTTCTTCCTAGGGTTGCAGCCAAGGAAGGGCAGAGCCAGCTCTGTGATGCCCTATCTTCTCAGTCTTCAGTAGTATCAGAAGCCATGGATATCAACACAGACCACAATAGGGACATGTACCCAGATATGGACCTAGGCATAAGCCCAGGCCTGATATCACCCTGTCTTCCCTTCAGCTGGCTCCTCATCACTTTCATCTCTTCAGATCTGCCTCTGTCCACAGGACATGACCCATCCTCTTCTATATCACACTATACATTTGTTCTCCATAATAATGCCCAGCAGCCCAGCACCAGAGAAGCCAAGAAGGTCCATATTTTCTCCTAGGCCCTCAGGGAAAGTTGTCCTGGTGTATGCAAGTGGGTCTTCTTGTCTTGCTCAGTCATAACGGCCTTGTTTTTAATAAATAGAATACTTTAGTGAATTCAGTTCTTCAGAAATAACATACTATTTCATGATTGTGTTATTTAAATAACATAAACTGCTGTAATAGTCTATGATCTTCTTAGCTTATATACATGGAGAATTAGAGATACCATGCTAAAGAGACAAGCTTGGGAATGAAGTAAGAGAATCATCTGGCCCAACAACAAATACAGAACCGAAACTGATACCCTATGCTGTACAGTTTGCAAGAAACTGGATCAACAACAACCACTTGGAGCTTAGAAGTTTAGTCTTCTATGGAATGCCGAAATAAACATATAACAATCAGCAATTTCTTACAGCCTATGGCACACATGTACAGCAGCTACTTTTATTGTTCTATTAATAATAAAGCTAGGGAGTCATATAGTAGGTTGTAAATCTGATCGATCCACAGAGCAATGGAGAAAAGATCAGCTGACCCTCCTCTCCACCTTCCTAGATCAAAAAGCCTGTGAATCTTTCTTAGCCACCAACCCCTTCCTATGACTATCTTCATCTGGGTCAGACAAAAAACTCTATGCTTTATTCTGACCAGCTGAACATGGACTCCACATTGTGAATCAAGGTTTAACTTGATTTGTCAGTCCTGGGTTAGCAATGCAAACAAATCTCCTACAATAGACATGAAAGAAAAGTGTCCAATTAAGCCTGATATCTAATGTACAGTAAGCACAAGAGAGGAAAAATCTGCCATCATAAGTAGTTGTGGTTTGTTATAAAGCAATGTGGACCCAATATTCTCAGTATCTAGAATACTCCCTAAGAAATCTCTTTATATTCCTGTGTAATGATAAATCTTTCTGTCAGTCACCCAAGCCTCACTGCCACATGGCCACCCAAAAATAACACACAGAGTCTTATATTATTTACAATGCTATTGGCCAATGACTAGGATTTCTTATCTGCTAGCTCAGTCTTAATTATCAACCATAATCATAATCATATGGAGGATGCCAGTGGAATGAATCCTGTCTTGCCAGGATCACATGGTGGCTCCAGAACAGGGCTCAGGAGGAAGAGGAAGAGCAAGAGGACGATTTCCTTTTTGTCCCTGCTCATATCCTGAATTTGCCTGCTATGTCACTTTCTGCCTAAATCTCTTTACTACATTTCCCAGAATCCTCCTTGACTCCTAGTCCCACCTATCTTGCTTTTCTATTGCCCAACAGTACTTTATGCATCAATCAATAAGACAAACATACACAGAAGGACGTCTCCCATCATTCCTGTATTATAACTGAACCAGAACATAAAAGCAAGAAGGCAAATGATTGAGATAACCTTCAATATTTGGGGTACTTAGTGAGGACATAGAGACTGTAATGTAAAGAGTAAAAAGCAAAAACCTAAAATCTGTACATGGGGTGATGGAGAGATGACTCAGCAGTTAAGAGCACTGGTTCCTGTTTCCTAGAATGCAGATTCAATTTCCAGAACACAAATACTGGCTCACAACCCTCTGTAACTCCAGTTCCACAGGAACTAATGCACTCTTCTGGCCTCAGTAGACACTACATGTGCATGGTGATCAGACATGTACACAGGCAAAATACATACACACACACACACACACACACACACACACACACACACACACACTGTTAAAACATAAATTAAAGTGTATTATTTATATTTACTAAATAAAGTTCATTATTTATAGTTCATAACCATGAGATTGTACACAAAAATAAGACTAAGAAGATGAGACATAATTTCTTGTATCTATTCATGTGTATTATAGGTATAAACACACACACATATATCTGTATGTATGAACATATATATGAATGCAGGCTTTAATATGCAAAGTATGTAGAACTTATCACAGACTTAGAAGAAAAACCAATAATAATTAGAATAATTGTCAGCATTTCTTGAGCCCACCAGAGAACTGAGGTTGTGGTATAACTAATATCTCAAAACTGAAGTGGGAGAAGGTTGCCTCAAGGAAAAAAATTATCAATTGAAATCTACCTATGTGGAGCAGATGTTGCTGGAGCCATAAACTTTGAGTGTGATTAAATGAACTGCCAGAGGCTGAGTATAAATAAATAGAAAGTGAGAAACCACAGGAGTGGGCATGCTTTGGAGGGCGTTTTCTCCCAGAATCCTACAAAGTCTCTAATAGAGAATTTTGAGACAATCTGAAAGTGACTATGGAAGGGGCAAAGAATCCACTCAGATGTAAGCCTCGGGCATTCCCCTAAACAAACCCCTGTCCTCCAGAGGAAAGGTCTCTGTCAAAGCCAGCAAGAAAGAGAAATTCCTCCTACCAAAGCTTACCCCAGGCATCCTTCCTCACATACCTGGGGGTAGGTGTGTAACACATAAGGCTTAAAAAAATAAAATTGAAATATGGAGGGGAATGAGAAAGCTATAACATTTCACTGTGAAACTCTTATGAACACCACAGTGTTGAGCACAGGTCCAGGAAACAACTAAAATTTATTTATTTTTTTTCTGACTTTTTTATTTGAATTAGAAACAGGATTGGTTTACACGACAATCCCATTTCCCTTCTCCCATCTGTCCTCTCCTACCCACCCCCCCCAACTAAAACCTTATCTGTCACATATCTTTTCTGCTACCCCTGGATGGTGATGCCTTCCGTAGGGAGTCATCAGATCTTTTGTTTCCTTTGGGGTAGGGCCTAGGCCCACCACCGTGTGTTTTGGCTCAGGGAGTATTCCTCTATATGGACTGGGCTCCCAAAGTCCACACCTATGCTAGGGATAAAAAGACTGGGCTACTACAGGAAGTCCCATAGATTTCTGAGGTTTCCTCACAGAAACCCGTGTTCCTGGGGTCTGGATCAGTCCCATGCTGGTATTCCAGCTATCAGACTGGGGAGCAAGAGTTGCCAGATGTTCAGGTCAGCTGTTTCTGTGTGTTTCACCAGCGTGGTCTGAACCTCTGTGCTCTTCACTGGTCCTTCTCTGCATCTGGGTTCCAGTTCAGATCGGTGATTAGTTATGGGTGCCTGCTTCTACTTGAACCAGTTGCTAGATGAAGGCACATAAGTCAGTCATCAATCTCATACTCAGGAGAGGGCATGTAAGGTAGCCTCTCCTCCGTTGCTGAGATAGTTAGCTGGTGTCATCTTTGTAGATCTAAGACATTTCCCTAGTGCCTGATTTCTCTGTAAACCAAAAATGTCACCCTCTATTATGTTATCTCCATTCTTGTTATCGTGTATTCCTCCCCTGACTCATATTTTCTGCTCCCTCATGTCCTCGGCATCCCTCTTCCTCTCCCCTTCTCATTCTCCTAGCTCCCTCCCCCCTCTTCACATGCTCCCAATTTGCTCAGCAGATCTTGAACCTCTCCCCTTCTCCAGGGGACCATGTATGTCTCTCTTAGGGACCTCCATATTTATTAGCTTCTTTGGCCATGTGGATTGTAGGCTGGTAATCCTTACTTTATGTCTAAAATTTGCATATGACTGAGTACATACCATGTTTGTCTTTTTGCGATTGGGTTACCTCGCTCAGAATGGTTTCTTCTAGATCCATCCATTTTCCTACAAATTTCAAGATTCCATTGTTTTTTCCCCCACTGAGTAGTACTCCATTGTGTAAATGTACCATATTTTCTCTATCCATTCTTCGGTTGAGGGGCATCTAGGCATTTCTGGCTATTACAAATAGTGCTGCTATGAACATCAAGATTTTCACGTTTTTTGAGATTTATTATTCTTTTTAATTATGTGTATAGTTTAAACTCATAACTATGTGTATATATAAAAGTAACCTGTGGGCAGAGAGGCAGAAAATCCTCTCCCCATATAAAGCTACATAAGAAACCAGAGCACATTCAACAAAAGAACAATGGAATGTCTCTGAGATGTAAGACAAATGACTCATGAAATCTCACCATGTTTTGCTGGTGGTTAGGGGTCTATTAAAGTTTCTATACTTTTAAATCTCTTTGGGATACTTCTCTAAAAAGAAATATTATTTTCCATAGTAAATCATTGATATTGTTACTACCATATATATCATCCCAATCAAAGTCTTAATTCCTGGTCACAAAGGCCTAGAAATTTCAACCTCCTGGACTCAGATCAGACCCATGTCCATAACAAACTATGACTACAGTAAGTATTAAATATTGTCTAACTGTAAAAAAATATAAACCTGCTTTCAATTAAAAATCCACTGTCCTCAGTTCCTATTATTCTATACAACATATCCAGCTTTTGACAAAATTACAATGCAACCTAAAAGTCAGAAACTTTTGAAAATGGAAGATAAAGCTCAACAGTGTGAAGACAAAGAAATATGCCTTATTCAGATGTGACACAGATGTGGCATGTATTGGGACAATTAAATAAAATATTGGAGAAAATGTTGTGAAAACTTTAATGTAATAACAAAAAAGAAAACCCTTGAGAGTACCTTAATAATGTTACCAAACAGGAGAACTCTAAGAAGAAAACAAAAGCAGAAAGTAGTCATTGAACCACTTCACAGAAGTGAAGAGTGCTCCTAGTGAGCTTAATGAATAGACACTTACTGTGTGGAAAAGTCAGGGAAATCTTAATGGAAGGATTCTATAAGCTTGAAATAGATCAATGGCATTTTCTCAAACGGAAATTCAAACCAAAAACAGGGAAACAGCAGAACTACCAAAACTATAGGATAATCACACAACATACAACATACACATAAGTGAAGACCAGAGAGAGAAGAGAGACGAAACCAAAGAAACTTTGAAGCAAGCATGGTGGAGAACCTGCCAAACACCAAACTGTAGATCCAGAAATTCAGAGAACACAAGAATGATGGATATTAATAGAATATACAGGCTAAGTAAATATAAAACTATTACTAATACTGGTCAAAATGTCTTTGGAGTTGCTGTATTAATTTCAAATAAGGCATACATCAGAATATAAGATATTATTGTCCTGTACAAGTTTTTATCTGTGGTAAAACATGATGAACAAAAGCAACATGAGGAAGAATGAGTTATTTCACGTTACAACTCTCAGGTCTCAGTCCATCACTGAGAAAAGACAGGGAAGGAACCTACAGGCAGCAGGAGCAGATGCAGAGGCCATGGAGGGTTGCTGCTTACTGTCATGCTCACTCATGGTCTGCTCAGTTTGCCTTCTTATAGAACCCAGGACCACCTACCCAGGGATAGTACATCCACAGTGAGCTGGGCACTAGAAAGTACACCACAGGCTTGCCCACAGGCCAACCCAGAGATGATATGTCCTGAACTGAGGTTCTTTCTTCCAAAAAGTCTCTTATACATAAGATTGACATAAAACTAGGTAGTACAATTATGAAAGATAAAAAAGGCATTATACAAATATACATGGGGTAATGAAATGTGAAAATCAACTCATACAGCCAAAAGAAAAAACATTTTGTTTCACTTTCTTTTCATTTTACCCCATTGGGATTCTTCTGTTTCAGTGATGAATGTCTACCCAACCAGGTCCTCAAGTCCCTGGCTGGTGGGAAGAGAGGCAGGGCCTTCCCTGAACCTTGTGGCATTGGGCATGTGGGCCCTTTTACAATAAGGAAATATGTGGTGAAGAAATGGGAGAGATAGAAAAACAGAATGGTTCATGCACTATGGAGAAACAGAAAGAAAGAAATGAAGACAGTAAGGAGTGGACAGATGTTGGAGGCCTGCTTGCCAGCTGGGGCCATGGTGATGTCCAGGTCTGGCTGCCGCTAAGGGCCATGTCTAGGTCCCTGGTCCTACAGAAGCCAGGGTCTGTGTCGATATCCATGGCTCCTGTTGCTGTCGAGTTCCACGCTGATTCCAGTGGGCTGGACCGCCTCCTGGGGCCATGTCTGGGTCCAAGATTCATGCTGTTTGTGATTCATACTCATTGGTGTAGCATTTGCTGCTACCTGAAGCCATGGTGACAATCAGGCCTAGGCTGCTGCTGAGGACCTTTCCTAGGGCTGCAGTACTACAGCAGCTGAGGTCTATGTTGATGCCCATATCTCATGGTGCCACCAAAGGCCATTTGGAGCCTTCCCACAGGAAATACATCACTGAGGATGAGTTTGAGGATTTATAGCTTTTGTCCAACCCAGCCTTCTCTCTCTGTCTCTGCTTCCAATATGGATGGAAGTATGATCAGCCAGCTTCCTATCTTGCCACCATGCCTTTCCTACCATAATGGTCTTTCCCTCTGGAATCCAAGGCTGAAAAAAAAAAAGAAGAGAGAAAGAAAGGAGAAAACAAACAAAACAAAAAAAAACTTGTTCTTTACATTGCTTTTGGCATTTTATCATAACAACAGAACAAAAACAAGAGAAAAGTAATTAGCTCACTGAATATAGAATTGTGAAGAAATAGGTATAATTATCATGCCAAGCTATTATGAGCTAAACTTCTTAATGCTACTGAACATCTGATGATTTTTCTATGATTTTTCTCTTCTTAAAAAATGGGAATTACCATTAAAATTTTCTGACTTTAATTTTTTATATGTGATATGAGGTAAGAATTGAATTTTCTTTCAAAGCTGATATTCATCTGTGCCATTATTGTCTACTAAAGAAATTGCTTTCCTCAAGCTGAACTGAAATGTCAAGTTTTCATAAGAAAACAAAACACATGTGCTATAACCTTCTCTTGGATTGTATCATGTGATAGAACTTTTCACTTTTCTTGCTCTTGTCCTGATATCATATGGGTTCATTAGGAACTTTAAATTTCAACATTTAGAAAGGAAGGTGTTCCATTATTATTCATGGTTTTTAATTATCTTTAAGAACTTAATATGTGCATGAATTCTTAAATTGTGGGATCCAGTCATAAAAACTGAATCTTCATGTGCAATATCATTAAATTTATGTAACAATTTTGGTATAGGCAATGTTATGAAACACTATAAATTTTGGTTAAAATTATAATTAATTTATTTGAATTTTATTTGGTGCTCCTTTTGGAATCACTGCTAATTTTCATCATTTGAAATCTAAGAATAGGAACATAGTATCATTCTCCAAC
This sequence comes from Cricetulus griseus, assembly GCF_003668045.3. Lineage (NCBI taxonomy): Eukaryota > Metazoa > Chordata > Mammalia > Rodentia > Cricetidae > Cricetulus > Cricetulus griseus. Next base: position 159,531,735 of record NC_048598.1, read on the forward strand.
AACAAAGTGGCCATTTGTACTACAAAAATCTTGTTATTGAACTATGCTAGCATTCTTGGATCCACCATCACAATCCCCATACCCACCCACCCACCACTGCAAACAACAAGTGTGGAATGAACTCAAGGTCATGTGCCCATTGTGCAAGTACTTCCTGGCTTCAAAAGACATGTCTTTTCAGGAATCAGGCTTGTCTTGAGCTCACTTCATAGCCCAAGCTGGCCCAGAATTCTGATCCTCTGGTCTCAGCCTTCCAATTGCTGTTATTACGTGTTTGTGCCAACACAACTTGCACTTTGGTATTTTACAACTATATTCAACCTTATTTGTCTAGAAATTTCTTTGGGGGAATGACATTTATTTCTAGTACTAAAGTTCTACATTCCTCTTAAAATGAGTACATTACTAAACATTTTCAATAGTCTAAGTTTAAGTAGCATGGAATTTACTATATTGGGTATGTATATTGAGAGTGTATCTACCTGCTCTGATGTTTCCTTGGTCATGATTCATTATTTTTGTACTACAAATAATATACTCATTAAAATTTACTTCCTTTTGGGTTACATATGATTCTTATAAGTCTTAAAACCTCTAAACATAAAATCTGCTAATCATTGGTATTTTAATGTTTTTTATTGTCATCCTGTTTTTATTAGCAGACTAATAGAGTAGCAGATTTCTTTTCCCACAGTGATGACTTATCTAATTATGAAGGACATTATCACTTTGTCTTTAAGTATTAGCTTTTATTTCAGCATATGTATTTATTAAGTCCCATTTTACTTCCCTTATCTCAGTATGCTATTTCAATCTGAAATAAATGTGTTTAGTATAATGACATTTAGTCTTAGCAACTGTGTTTTGATTAAAGGTTCTTATTTGTCTTCTATAATATGTGATAAAAAGTACCTTTTCATGGATTTCTTGCTTTTCAAGGATTTCAAGATGTTCGATTCTCCAGCCCAAAGATCAACTACAGACAGATTACTTAGTGGTTAAAAAATTATGTTTTTGACTGGTGAAACCCACAGAAACAGCTGACCTGAACAATAGGGAGCTCTTGGTCCACAGACTGACACCTGGGATACCGGCATGGGACTCATCCAGACCCCAGGAATGTGGGTTCAGTGAGGAGACCTCGAAATCTACGGGACCTCCTGTAGTGGTTCAATACTTACCCTTAGCATAGGTGTAGACTTTGGGAGCCCATTCCACTTAGAGGGATACTCCCTGAGCCAAGAAACACAGGGGTGGGCCTAGACCCTATCCCAAAGGATATGATAGACTCTGGTGACCCCCTATGGAAGACCTGACCCTCCCTGAGGAGCATAAAAGATATGTGATAGGTAGGGTTTTAGTTGGGGGGTGTGGCAGGGAAAGAGGGAAGGGAGAGGGAACTGGGATTGACATGTAAAACAATCTTGTTTCTAATTCAAATAAAAAACAGCTGCAAAAATTGCATTTTTATATTTAAACAAGTTGTTTATTTTATTATATATTTTAAATTTTCTTATGTGTGTACAAATTGGGTTTTCCTAAAACTTTAACAATCTGGTTTTAGAATTACACATGACTACATATGAGCTTATACTTGACAGAGCCTATATACATAAACTGTGTTTTAATGATTTAATATATAATCAAGACATAGTATTTAATTCAATTTTCTATTTTATTACATTTCTGTATTAAGTATTTTAATATATACCATAATTACATTTTCCATCATTACTATATATAGAAAAATTATATTTTTCAACTTAGGTCCAATACTTAGAAATATAAGGTTGCTTGCAATATGCTATTTACAGTTCATATTTTTATCATTAGCCATTAACCTCTCTGTATTCCTCAAATTCTATACTGTCTATTAATAATGCTATCATGGCAGATTTTATTTTCAGTTCCTTAGTATCTCTTTGTCCATTTTATTTTTCTCTTGTATCAGCTATTTTTTGTCAGTCTTATTTAAGTGTCTTTCTATGACATATTAATTTTACTTTGAGTATTTTCATGTAAATATAGTCATTAAGACTTAAATATACACGGATTTCACTTAATATTTGTTGTCTTTCACTTTACTACTTCTGTTGTTAATAACAACCTTCTCGTTTACTCATTCGTGAATGACTTACCCCCCTTTCCCCTCCCTTGTTAATTGGAATATTTTATAGTTCTGGAAAGAAAACAATATATTGAGTAAAAACTAACAAGCACACAACTATCATATGAAAACAAGAATCATATTATTTTCCTCCAACAATGTCTCTCCATCTACCCCAAATCCTGAAAAAGTATTTTTTATTCCAAGATTGCTTTAGGGAAGTCTTTTTTCATTTTCCTGCTATTTATTGTAATAATTATTGTAATAATTGTACAATAATTGTTATTATTGTAACTTCAACCAAATGAGTTAATTAAACTCTCTATTCTTTCACCCCAGACAAGTTAGATCTTTTCATTTTTTGTGTCAAAATTTAAAATTACGTAAAAAACTCTTTCACTATATCTGGTCCAAGAGTGTTTATCAATAACTGTTCTGTATCTAGAGTTTATTACTTATTGGGAGACAAGTGAATCAAGAGTACAGACAATGATATATAAATCTGTAAATCCAGGAAAAGCTATGACTATGTTGCCAAATATATATCACATTTAAATTAATCACTTTAAACTATTTTTGTACTTTTTATTGTTTCTTTTTCTCTTTCCCTATCTTCCCTCCAAACTCTCCCATATGCCTCTGCTTGCTCTCTTTTAAATTGATGGCTGGTTTTGCCTTTTCATTAATTGTTACATTGAGTTAAAGCAGTCTGTATATTACTTGCATTTATGATTTCAGGGCTGACCATTGGGTATTGGATAACCAATTCGTCTGTTCTTCCATAGGAAATATTATTACTCCCATACTCAGCATTCCTTAGCTGACTATAAATTTTTTGTGGAAGGTTGAGACCTTGTCAGTTTTCCCTCTTGCACTTTGCCAAGATTTTATGGTTTACTTTCCTTTCTTTTGTATCAGTTATTAGAAGCTTGAATACTCCTGCAATCCATTCCAAACTTAAAGATGGAGACAAATTCTAAGGACCAATTTTGTCATTGCACAAACATCATAGAGTACATGTACACAGAGCTAGAAGCTGTAGATGACTGCACTCTTAGTCAGTCTGATGTGGTCTCTAGCCTATGGTCATGCTGAACAAGGCTAACTGCAGCATGTGAGAAAATGGTGAATAAATGCACAATGTTTGACACCGTCCCAAGCAAGCAAGATGTTTGACTTCATAGAATATTTTTCAATGAGCTAATTAAAAAAAGAAGTAATTCACTTTAAAATAATGAAGTACACTAAACATATATACCACTAACAGTATTTTTGGTCATTAGCTAATATTAAGTATCTACACTCCCATTTACAACAATAGCTACTTATAATTATTAGATAATGGTTACAGATACTGAACAGTACATGAATTATAATGTCATTTTTAATAATATTTTATTTGTTGAAATCTTCATACATGTATGTAATATATACTAATTAAATTCCAAACCCCTTTCTCCCCTAACTATCCAAAATGCTTCTCACTGCATCTCTCCACCAAGTATTTTTCTCTTTTCCTGTATTGGTTTGTTTGCCTCTCAGGCATCCATGACCAACAATTCATAGGGAAGTGAATAGAGTTTTTAAGAGCAAAACACAACTAAAAACAAATTCCAGAATTTTATAGTGCATAATTTCGATCAGTTTGTGTCAGTAAATTAAATCACTATTATGCTTTGATAAAGGTCTCTGCTTTATCTATGAGGAAGACACAAAGAATTCATTAACCTACCAGAATGAAAATAAAATGTTTGGAAACAATTGTTCATCAAAACTGATGAGCTGCTTGTAATCTAAAAAAATATATTTTTTATTTTTCTTTTGATTAGAAAGAATATGTAATAACTCAAGTAAAAGAAATTTGAAATAAGGAACAAGTAATGAATGGAATCAGATCAAATAAAGTTTATATTTTATTCGGGTCTCTTTATTAAAGGGGACTTAAAGAGTTTGTTTTCCCTTGAAAATAAAGTAAATCACTTTATCTATACAAAATCCAAAACAGAGACAAGCAGATATGCTACTCTGGGCCCCTTTGTCACAATAAAGTTGCTAAATTAAGGCTGGAGGAGGCACTATTAAAGAAGAATTGAATTTGTGTTATGAGTGGGAATAAATGTCATAAAACAAGGATGGAGCAGAGTAGATGTGGGCCACTGTGAACCCAAAGAAAAGTGAGAGTCCCATGAGTAGTGTGTAGACAGTTAGCTCTCCTTTTGGCTCCCCATCTACACTTTTCTTCTAACAGTGAGCACCAGCAACTAACACTCCCACATTCCAGAGTTCCTGCTTCACAAATGGTTGCATCTCTCATGCCTCTGGTTTGGTTTTGTTTTGTTTTTTAAACATTTTTTTATATTTTTCTATATATTTTTCATCTTTATTTATTTTAGCACTCTTATTTACATATTCATCCCCCACTCCCTCACCCTCCCATCTTCCCATGCTCCCCACTGACCCCCCGATTCTCCCACGCACTCCCTAGATGCCTTCCATGGGAGACCATGAAAGTCCATCACATCATTTAGGGGCGGTCTCAGGCCCTCCTTCCCATAGCTGGGCTGCTATGGTATCCCTCCATAGGGATTGGGCTCCTAAAGTCCATTTGCGCTCTAGGAGTAAATACTGGCTCCACTGTTAGAGGACCCTTAGACTGCCTTGGCACCCACATTCTGAAGGTTTGGTTAGGTCCAGTTCTCATTCCCCAGCTTTAAGATTAGGATCTCCTTGCTCTCACTTGGTCAGTTCAACTGTTTCTGCAGGTTTCTCCAGCACAGTCTTTGCTCCTTTGCTCATCCCTCCTCCCTCTCTGCAACCAGCTTCCAGGAAGATGGCTCAGTGTTTAGCTCTGGGTGAATCATTCCTTATATTCCACTTCAACTTGGCGATCATGGCAACATAAACTTTCAACTCAGTGCTCCTCCTGTTCATGACATCAGTCATGCAAAATTTCTAAGAGGTAAAATATAACTGGTCCAGTCTTCTGTTTGAATCTGCACTGCAGGCTGCTTATTTCTTATTCCTGGCTCTCTACCACAATCTTTTTTCTCCTCTTTTTTTTTTATTTAAATTAGAAACAAGATTGTTTTACATGTCAATCCTAGTTTCCTCTCCCACCCATCCTGCCCTGTACCCCACTATCACCCTACCTATCCCATCCCTTTTCTGCTCCCCAGGGAGAGTGAGGCCTTGGCTCATCACTCCTCATTCTCTGCAACTGGATTCCAGTTCAGTTCATTGTTTAGCTGTGGGTATCTGCTTCTATTTCCATCAGGTGCTGGGTGAAGGCTCTAAGATGGCATATAAGTTAGTCATCAGAGTCTGTCATATCCTTTGTGATAGGGCCTAGTTCCCCCCCTCTTGTGTCTAGGCTGAGGGAGTATCTCTCTATGTGAAATGGGATCCCAAAGTCCATTCCTATGGTATGGATAAGTATTTATCTACTACAAGAGGCTCCATAGATTTCCCAGGCCACCTCACTGACACCCACATTCCTAGGGTCTGGATCATTTCCATGCTGGTTTCCCAGTGATCTGTCTGAGGACCAAGAGTACCCCCTTATTTAGGTCAGCTGTTTCTGTGGGTTTCACCAGTCTGGTCTTGACCACTTTGTTCATTGTTCCTCCTTCTCTGCAACTGTATTCCAGTTCAGTTCAGTGTTTAGCTGTGAGTATCTGCTTCTATTTCTGTCAGGTGCTGGGGGAAGGCTCTAGGATGGCATATAAGTTAGTCATCAATTTCATTATCAGGGGAAGGCATTTAAGGTAGCCTCTCCTCTGTTGCTTACATTGTTAGTTGGTGACATCTTTATAGAGCTCCAGACATTTCCCTAGTGACTGATTTCTCTTTAAACCTATAATATCTCCCTCTATTATGGTATCTCTTATCTTGCTCTCCTCTATTTTCCCTTTACTCAATCTTCCTGCTTCTTCATGTCCTCCTCACCCCTCCTCTTCTCCCCTTCTCTTTCTCCTAGCTCCCTCTCCCTTCTCCCATGTTCCCAGTTTGCTCAGGAGATCTTGCCCTTTCCCTTTCTCCAGGGGACCATGTATGTATCTTTTAGAGTCCTCCTTGTTTCCTAGCTTCTCTGGCTGTGTAGGCTAGTAATCCTTGGCTCTATGTCTAAAATCGTGCATACCATGTTTAGAAACCATTCTGAGCTTCTGAGCGTGGTAACCCGGTCTCTGCCACAATCTTATTGGCAGAATATGGGTCATATTTTAGAGGATATAGCTCTACCATGATGGTTAACCCACCAAGTCACAGTTGTATTGTTATTGAGAAAAAATTCATTCTATTTATAAAGAATATTATTGAACTAAACATTTCATAGGTGTTAGATTAGGTTGCTATTCAAAATGTTCTGTCTGCTCTATATGTCAAGCTAACAAAAGAAATGCTACCTAAACCTGCAGAATGCTAACAATATGCTGACTCATCTGTTCTTCAAGAGAACTGCTTTCAAGTCACACTTCCTTGCCCTTTGAAAGTAAAATTTCAATTGACTCATGTCTTTCTTAAACATCTTTCCATGCAAAGGAGTTGCTAGGGTTTCCCTCTTACCTAGCTTCCTCAATATTTTATTTCCAGTAAAATAATTCAAAATTTAGACATCTAGAAAACAGTTAAGTCAGTCAAGGCCCTCAGCATTTTTCTAAATAGAAAGAACTCATATGCCTATGAATATATGTCATATGCATACAACTAAATTTTGTTCATTAACCTAAAAAAATATTCTTACATGATAGAAAACTGAAAAAGTTTGAAAATCCATGCTAAGGAAAGACAGCTGTAAGTGGATACATATTTTAAAATTCTATTTATAATAAATGTCCAGAATAGAAAAATCTATAATCAGAAAGTAGACTTCTTTTAAGTTGCCAGAAGATTTAAAGTGGAGAGTGGAGCAACAAGCATAATTGCATTTGACTGAAAAGAGGTATAAAGTTATTTAATATTATTTGGTTATTTTGGTAGTATTATTAAATTAAATAATAATTATAGTTGTACAACATAGTGAATACACAATGGCACTTCTTTAAAAAATTTGGAGATTCTACCGAAAAAAAGGGCTTTGTGAGGTTTAGACACCCACTAGGTGGGGGCGCATGTCATTTTTAATGTATCACACCAGGTTGGGAGGTGTTTATGAATTCTAATAAATTGACAAAACTATTCAAAAGTCAACATTTGAACATTTAATGCTCTTTTATGCTCCTTACTTTTTCATACCAGTGACAAAAATCTTCACTGTCTCATTACCTGGCTATTGTACCTGTCAAGCTAGCCCATTACCATTCTACTTGCCTTCCCTTGAAGAATTACGGGTAAAGAGCCATAATGGATGGAAGAAATGGGATTTCCTGTAAAAAGTAGGAGGCAAGCATTTTAGAGTTACTGGCCAAGAAGAAAATCTACTATAAGTCAAATAACCTCTATGTTTAAAAGGCTCACAGGCCAGTTCCTCAACCTACCAGTTCATACTTATTGTTACCCATTACCATAATTTTATATCTATAAAATTGTTTATAAATAGATAAACTCATATACTTCACATAAATTAAAGCAATTGAAAACACTATTATTGTTAACTCTCCTGTATTCTTAGTTTATCATACATAGAGATAGAGATACTGAGAAATGAATAATTTCAAAATTGTATTCATTGGTTTTCCCTTTCTTCATATATACTCTACATTGATTTGTAATACTAAATTTGCAATAATTAAAATACATAAGCATATAATTTAAATACTTCAATTTATGAGACAGATTATGAGTGAACAAATGCTGGGGCAGGACTAAGGTGTACATAAATAACTGATTTCTCCCGAGGTACATGATAAGCAATTTGCACCCTAGTCTTCTTGCTCAATGATAAGTAGGCTATGGATCACTAGGGCATTTCTAAAGGGGAATTCACCTTATCTCCGTTATGATGAAAACTGAGGCTGAGTAATAAGAAAACCACAGAAACCATCCTTATATTGTTGGGTATTTATAGATCGTAAGGCAGCTTGTAGGGATTTGCTTGCATTTTTTATAGTTGGTCTGCAGCCGCCAGCAATATGTAAGAAGCATGTGTAGGTACTTTCTCCACAAAGAAAAGAACAGTCCCTCCTTTGTCCTATGCTCTCTGTCTTCCCTAGAGTTTTCCTCTTCCTTATTTAGTATTCTCCTCCAAATCCCCATCCTCAGCCCCCCTGATTGATTCAGCAGCTGACTGGGAGTTCTAGCTAAAACCCTTTGTGGGCCATCGAAATTCACCCCAGTCCTGCTTAGCCCTGCAAGGGGAACAGAAGCACTTGACGTTTTTGATTCAACACCCTGGGAGTCACAACTTACCATTACATTCTCCTCATCCTTGAAGAGGACTCCCTATATAGACATAAAAATAGAATTCAGGAAAGAAGCCCCTGGAGACGGGTTGGCAGGCAGAATTAAAGCCAGCTACACAGTGTGATTGATTGCAAAGGTTATACCCGACCTATGGAGAAAGTATAAAGGCCAGATCATCGGATTTACAAAGTCTCTTGTGGATGAGAATTTTAGTCAATAATATCAGCACTTCTGGGAGTTAGGAAACTCCTCGCAATCATTAAAACCAAGAACACAGATAGGAAGGTTCTCTAACCCACCCACTTGGGAAACAGAGAAGTAGAAAGTAATGCTGGAGACAGACCAATAGAGAGGGAGTAAGGAGTATACCTGGACATGGACACCATGGACACCCTCACTAACAATCCCAGAGTGACTGATCTGTTTGGAATACTTTAAAATTTTGTTTACGTCAGTGATAGTCTTAATGATCACCACATGAACTTATATTGTATGTCACCACTTTATTTATGCTACCCAGCATGCCCTAATGAAAAGAAATACAAATAAGCTGACTGAGGCTCACTATGATTTTACAGCCAGATTTACTTAACGCCTTTTGTGGTCAGCTAACTGCTCATATCTTCTTTAAATGGATATATAAAGCACACAATTGAAATATTGCTTGCACCTTTTTCCACATGTAAATTGTACACAAAAAGTGGTTACTTAAAAATGAATTCATTGCTACATAGGCCAGCTACAAAGTGATTACATGAAAACAATGAAGGCTTAATTTAGAACTGACCTGATTTTATCCCTTTAAATATATAAAGAATGAGAGAGTATAAACAAGCAACCACACGAAACAATGAAAACAGCTACCAAAAACATCCAACAGAAAACTCCCCAAAGCCTAAATAGTTACTAAAAAGTAAACTAAAATTAAAATGGAATAAGACAAAGTGATGTGATCAAACACAAACACTCACAACAGCACTAAAACGTGAAATTGTGAAAAGGAGATATGCTTCCACACAGCTTCACTCTCTCTAAAATCTTTACGATGTATGTAAAACAGCACACTTGAACTTCATGGTTAGTTTATTTCTCATATGAACAAGGTTAAAAACATTCCCTGAGTTTATTTGGATATGTGAATCCAATTTTATATAAACTGTAAAGAAGTGTGCAAAACCAAAATCCTTGCTTCCTTTTCCAAATGAAATGTTATGCTGTTAGAAGAAATTACAATAAAAAGTCAGTGTTTTCCATTTTATGAAGTGGAATGCACATACAGATAATGCATGCACAGTTCTCCTGAACACTTCTGCCCCACACGTTAAACATCTGTTTTTTTTTTTCAGTAAATCCCAGTTTTAATATTCAAAGCAAGGTCAAACTTTCCACCATGTCATAACCTTCATTCTCATTTTATGAATAATAAATGAAGATCTCTGCCAAAGCATCTTAATTGTTCTGCCTGTTTCACACTGTAGCAAAATAGTCATTCTAAAATAACCCTCCAGTCATTACCAAAACTCCTCTTGGACTTCCTAGAGTAGTGACAATAAAATACAAGCTGTTTGTAGGCTGCAGTAGGACCCTACATAACCTGGCCATTTTCTACTTCTCCAATCTCACCTCTCATGATTCTTGCTGTTGTGTTCTCATTGCGTACAAAGGCATATTTTTTCATGTTTTACTCAACTAAACAAGGCAAGTTTCTATCTCAGGGGCTTTGCACATTTTATCCTTTCTTCATAAAGTTCATTTCTAAAGATTTTGAGATATAATTCTTATCTCACAAATTTCATCCATATAAACTGTACAGTTTGATATCTTATAGTATATTCAAGGAGTTGTGAAGCTATCACAACTGGTCCATCTGCAAATATTACTTCTCACTTGATCTCATCCTCTCTTGTAGCCATGCACTATGTAACTCAACTGTCACTATAAACTGGGGATATTATATGACTAAAACCACAAAATATGTACTCTAGTCACTGGTTTCTATATTGTAGCATAATTTTGTCAAGACTTAGCTGTGTTGAAATATTTTTCTTTGAAGAAAAATCTTCATAAAGATGTTACTGTGTTTTGTAATCCACTTATTAGTTGACAGATATTTAGGGCATGATCACTTTTGCATAATTATGGGTAATGCTGCCATGAAGATACATGCATAAGTTTCCCTGTAGATGTGTGGTTGTTATATTTCTCAACTACATACCAAGATGTAGAAATGCTGAGTAATATAGTAACTACTTTTTGAACATTTTGAGGAACAGAATGACTGTTTCACAAAATGGCTTTGTCACTTAGCATTCCCACCAGTGTAAAATTAAATAAAGAAGAGCAAAATGTCAAATCTAGGCAAGACCTTGGAGGAACTGAAATTTTTATGCATTGCTAATGAGAATTTAAAACAGTACAGCTAGTTGGTGAAGCACCCTGAGAGTTTCTCATAAAGTCAAATATATCCTTTCCCTATAACTCAGCTATCACACTTATAAGCACCTGTATAAGAAGAATGAACACACATACACACACACACACACACACACACACACACACACACACACACACACACACACACGGAGTAACAGGCATATGTTTTAAAACATTTTAAGACATTTTAATTCATGATAACAGAAAACCATAAACAGTGTCCATGCCAAGAATAATAATATGGAGTACTGTGTTATATATAATCAATATTACTATCCAGAGAAAGACCTTCTTTATATTCCATATTGTTACAGAGTGACAAGAATAAATCTGAAAGCCCGGAGATAGTTGTGAGCTACTATAGTACATGCTGTGAGACAGTGTAAAGTTCTGCAACATGCAAAATTCATCCAATCTGATACCCTAATAGTACTGTTGCCTGGAAAGAGGCATAAGGAAGCTTTCTTGGATTACAAAAGCATATTTTACTTTGATAGATTATGTGCTACCATATGTAATCATATGTGACAATACACCAAAAAGTATATACTTAAAGTATTTCTGCTTCACTAAAAATAAATACACAAAATATGAAATAATCATGTGCATATGAATATGTCATGGATGAAGAATGACAGAAAGGACTAATAAGGGTCAGTGACGATAGGCCACTATACACAATGTTTGACATCCTGATGAACTAGATCATAGGAAATCAGTAAATATCAACAACTCAAACATCTGAGAATGAATAAATGACTTGATAGTGGCCCTTTGGGAACTCACAAGTCTCTTCTTTCATCTATCACTCTGTAGACTCAGCAAAAGTAAATTCAAATATGACTAAAGGTAATCCCAAAAGAAAAGTGAAGAAAATGAATCTTTTGAACATTTGCTTATCTATCAACCATTAAGAATATTCTATAATATCTCCTGAATCTCAGCAAAGCACCTGAAATAAAAAGTTCTGAAAAAAATTGTCAAGGAATCCTTTTGCAGGAAGCAGAAGTCAATTGAGAGATGCAAGTCTGGTGAACATGATGAGAATAAAAGGCTGGTTACTCAGCCCTAAATGGGTTGTCTAAACCAACTCTTCCTAACAAGGCTCTGGGATCATCAAAGGAGAGGTTCCAGAAGGAATGTAAGAGCTGAAGGATGGGGAAGGAGTGTTGTGAAGTGTTACTTCTGGACATGACAAAGTGACCACCTTCAGAAATCCAGTTGCTGTGGTTACCACCTAAAAACTGTACAAGGGCAAGTGAGCCAAAATTCTGCATAGCTGTGCAGGATTATTTTATTGTCAATGATTATTGAAAAACAATCATGAATGGGAATAGGTGTTTGGGTAATGTATCCTCATTGGGTACTAAAAGTTTAGTACTTTGAGATTTTTATTAAGAAAATGAGTGAAGGAGTCAAGAGGTGAACAGCATGTTAATTAAATTTGCTGTTAGTACTAAAGCAGGTAGTATTGAAGAGTTTGGAATTTAGAAGAAAAACAACACAGACCATTATTCTGGTATATGCTCATTGGTTTACAATGGAGATTGCTATTTGCTGAAGATTTGAGACAACCATTCATAGTCTATGATGGAGATCCTAGAATAATAATACTTTTGTAAGCATGAAGAACCATTGATGTTCTTTCAAGAGACATCCTCAGTAGATTATTAGTCTAGTATTTCATGAGTGAAGCTGGAGATCACCTCTCCACCCTGATTTATCTTCTGAAACATACCAAAGATGGACTCGTTGATTGTACTGTACTAGGAACTAGGTATACCATCATGTCTCTTAAGGGAGAATGTGGATAAACAGTGGACAGAACAGATAACAAATTCTGAAAAGACTCATGAGGACTTCCACAAAGAATCCTGAGTCATGCATCCCAGCCTGTCTATCACATAGACTGGAGCATGGATCTTAACCAAATGCAACAAGGAGATGGTAAGGGAAACTAAAATACTGTTCCAGATGCATCTGTGTTCAGGAGTGTTTGGCTGAGGCTGTAAAAATAGAATAATGTGATAATTTTTTAGTGTCTATGGGAACACATTGATATTAAAATTTCATAAAGGCACAGAAACCTCTGCAGCCCATGACTGTCCATTTAAAAATGGGACTAGGCAACTGATTAAGATTTGTTAGGGAGTTGTGTCCCTAGGAACAAAGGGACAAACAAATTTAGAGGAACTGCAACTGAGATATAGAATACTTCCAGTTCTGCACTTTTCTCCAATATCTCCTAGTTCCTTCTAGTCAGAAGCATCCCTAGGGAGGGGAGTCAGGTAGCCATGTTAGCTACTCTAGACACTGACTCTGCCTAATCTTCTAAGTCTTTGCATCCAGCTTAACTATGACAATTGTGCTGCTCCCTCAAATGTGAGATGAAAATAAGAGCAAAGCACAAATACATAGAAAACTCAACTTACTTATTGGTTGAATAAAAAGATTAAATGTAAAATAAAAATTAAAAGTTAAGTATTTAAAATGAAAAGTATTTAAAATAAAATAATATTGTTGACATAAAGGTATGTGAGTCCACTATTTGGTTGTGCAATGAAGACTTTGCTTAACCTCTTAGACATAGACATTATGATTAATGCTTTAATTACATTAAAAATTTTGTACTTAGGATTCTGTATGCACAAAACATAATGTTAACCTAAAATCAGATGATACATTAAAAAACACCAAGAGTCCTCATAGTAAAAATGTTTTATACTCAACTTTTGAATATTCAAGACTGTTTTGTATTGTTTTGTTTTGTTTTTTTTTAAGATCACTAAATTCAAGTATCTGAATCAAGACAATGTTTATATGCTCCAAATTTTAAAAGCTAATCAACTATGTAATGGTATTAGTAGTGGGGTATTTTGAAGGTAACTTGGCCATAAGGGTACACTTTCATGAGCTGATCTAGTGTCCATGTAGACAGGGTCTCAGAGAGTTCTTTTGCCATCTTTCTGCCTTGAAAAGGTATAATGGTAAACAAGGAACAACAGGAAATGGGTCATCTGAAAAACAGAAAAGAGGCCTTATCAGAAGAAAAGGCTGACCTCCATTATTTAAAAGCGGGATAATAAATACTAGGTGATTGCTAACCTCCAGGAAGGTATTTTGTTAGAGAAGCATGAACTCAATTTCTGCATAGTTAATATACAAAAATGCAAAAATTGCCTAAATTGATAACTTCATAAGCAGAACTAACAAAACCTTTTTTGTTTTCTTTATTCCTGTTGCTATCGGTCTTTGTCATGAATTACATCTCATTCAAATCTCTCTGAGGAAAAAAGTTCACATAATAGAGGAGTAAGATAAACTTGTCCTACTTCCTTCCTCCTCTCCTAAATCCTCACTCTCACTCTAGTTTCATCAGGACAAAGGCAGCCTGCAGCATCCTCTATTGAATGTTATCTTACCATTCATTTTGCAAAACTGGCAGGGTAAACAGCTTTTCCCAAGATTATACAAAGAGTAAGTGGTCCGTTCTTATTCCCAAGCTACTGGTTTTCCCATTATACATTATCCCATGCTGAGATGGATGTGAGCAACTATGGAAACTGGAAAAGGCACAATATTCTTTAGCTGACTTGTTAGGGAATGGTGGCTAAATAAGAAACATAATGGCCTTTCAAGTCAATCAAAGGGAGAACCCATCAAAAATTCCAAAATTAACCCACCAAGTTCTCCAGTCACCACCTCAGAATCTAGAAATGGCTAATAGGACCTACATATAAATATATTTAATCACAGAAGCTACTATTGCTGATTGATCACTGGCTGTAAACTATTTCTCAATTTTATTTTTGGTTAATTCCTTTAAAATAAATAATTCTTCAATTCTTAGTAATTTTTTCATAATTCCAGAAAATGTAACTCTTCTAAGCATAATGAAAGAGATGGAGGTTTTGCATTTTTGTATATTAACTACACATAAATTGAGTTCATGCTTCTCTAACAAAATACCTTCCTAGAGGTTAGCAATCACCTAGTATTTATCTGATATATTGAACCTGGGAGTTATCATCTCAACTTTTTCATAAAATAAACATAGACTGTTGAAAAAAATTGAGATACAATGCCCTGCAGGAATAATGACCATGAGAATTCCTCACCATGACCTGAGTCTTACTAAAAGTAGTTAGGCAAGCTATAGAAACACCATTAGCAAGTGGAAGATTTGACCAAAACACCTTCAAGGTTTTTACTAACTTTGGGTCCATTAGTCTTCTGGTGTACGTCAACACATACAATTTTTTTCATCAAGAATGGGCCTTCTAGCATGCATCTTAGGGTACTGTAGTCCCAAGCATACAACAGGAAGAATTGCATTAAGTATAAAGGGATTTGGTAGACTTTTGGGGGAGAGTTTTCTCATTTTCTGACAAGTAGAGACAAAGACAATACCTCAAGGCTCAAACCCTCTACTCCAAGTATAAAAATTCTTACACTTGTCTCACCTCTAACATATGACCTTAATGAATCTTTCCTACTACTCAAATATCAGAAGTATTTTTGTAATTACAGTATATAAAATATGACAAATACAAAATCCTTTCAAAAGGTTTGAGTTTAGATAACCTGAAAAAGAAAAACAATGAATCACTTCTATCAACTGATTTATTACTATTTCTGGGTTAGACAAAAGGTTCTTAGATAACTTTGATATAAAAACAGTAGTGGTAGGTTAAGTAGATCAATGTAAACCTATAGTCAATTTGATGAAGACACAGATTTGCAAAACATCAATAAAAAGCCTTCCCCTATGAGTTCTAAAGCATGGATTACACAAAGGTTTATACTAAGATTATATGTTGGAGTTAAATTGGCTGTTTTATCTTTTTCATAGTATTTTTATTTAAATTCTTTAATTACTACTCAAATTTACATATCCATCCCCCATTCCCTTGCCCTCCATCCTCCCATGTTCCCCACCATCCTTCCCAACCCATCCCCCAACTCCTCCCCAGGGATAGTGAGTCCCTCCACAGGAGACCTTCAAAGTCCATCATATCATTTGGGGGAGGGCCTAGGCCCTTCTTGCTGTATCTGGGCTGCAATAGTATCCCTCCATAGGAAATGAGCTCCCAAAGTCCATTTGTGTTCTAGGGATAAACACTGGCTCCACTGCTAGAGGTCCCATAGACTGCCTAGGCCTCCAAGCTAGCACCCACATTCACAGAGCTTGGTTTCGTCCAATGCTAATTCCCCAGCTTTATGACTAGGGTCTCCATGATCTCAGTAGACCAGGTCCACTGTTTCTGCAGGTTTCTCCAGCACAGTCTTGGCTCCTTTGCTCATCCCTCCTCCCTCTCCACAACTGGATTCCAGGAGTATGGTTCAGTGCTTATCTGTGGGTGCCTGTTTCTGCTTGGAACAGCTACTGGATGAAGGCTCTAGGAATGGTAACCAAGGTAGACATCAATCTCATTATAGGGGAAGGGCATCAATGGCATCCTTTCCACCACTGCCTGGATTCTTAGTTGGGGTCATCCCTGTGGATCCCCTAACATTTCCCCAGTGCCAGACCTCTCTCCATACCTGTACTGTCTCCCTCTATCAAGGCATCTCCTTTCTTGCCCTCCTCTATTCTTCCCCTGTCTCAGCCCTCTTGTATTAAATCAACAAATCTTTTTAGTATAATGCAAACATTATATTACTGCTTTTAACCATTAAGTTTGGTTTTGGTTTCATCTGATAAGTTAATACATGAGCTTTCCCTTTGGGCTTTAATGTCAAGCCTAGTTGAAAAATGTATGAAGTTATATAATACAGTTTGATCAGTGACAATTGAAGTAATATAGGTAATTAATGACTGTCAAAGGGGATGATTCCTGAATTCTACAGTAGATACAGTAAGCCCATGTGAGACATGAAGAGTATGTAACTTTAGAAGAAAATAAAGGCAGATTCACTGACAGGGTGATGGGAGCCAAGGATTAAATGGAAGTTTCTGTACAAGAAGAATGACGAGATTCAAGAAACAAAGTCAGAAAGGACATGTCCCTATATGTGTAAAATACATGATAATGATAGTTTATGGGCCTTGGCAAAGTCCAACTACTCCTTTACCTAGCCTTTTAGAAGCTAATATTTTTATAACTTTGTTTTCTCATATGCTAATAATATCTCCCTTGCAAGAGTATCATTTCTCTCTTTTTCTTACCTTATATATCCTTTTAATCCCTTGTGACACAATTCTATCTTTTACATTTTACAATCAAGAAAGTTAATATCTAAGAATTATGGGCTGCCAAGGTCTTTCAAGAGAAAAAAAAAGTATATACTCTGATAGATCCTAATTCATGGTTCAAACCTTTTACTGAAGCTTTTCCAAGACTGGTCACAACATTCTAGAAAATTACAGCCATCACCTTGATTATATGAGTTTTAAATACAGAAACCAAAATTATATCTTATTTTATTATTGACTTTAATCACATTGCAGAGGGTTACTAAACTCAAAAAGAGGTCATTGAGCATAACATTAGTCTATGTTTTTCTGCAATGCCTAATCTTTTGCACTGAGGTGTAAACTCCTGGAGAAAGCAGCTGTTCTTTTCGATAGACTAAACAACAACACTACAGATAGATTTTAGTAATAGATATAGTAGACTTCTACATCTGCAAGTTCTGTACCCATGGGGTCAATCAACCAAAGAAAAAATATTAAGACAGTATATTGTGTCTAAAGGTAACATGTACGAAATTTTCCTTTCATAATGGATACTTATACAGCATTTTCTTTGTATTCATTGCTTATTTAACACATATATGAAGCTGTGGACAGTCTATATCCAAAGGATTTGCCATTTTTTAGAACTTGGTGCCTGATCCATAGCAGATTTTAGTATTTGTGTTGGGTACGAGATACCCGTGGATGGCTGTAGTTACAAATGAATAGGTGTGGTTTCATTGGGGGGGTTGTTTTGTTTTGTTTTTGGATTCTTTTATCTTTTTGTTTTTCATGTCTTTTCTATTCTATACAGAATTGAAGTACTGTTTTCTTTCTTTGGCTATTGTACTATTCATGTAACCAGTTTATGTACGTAATAAATTATAAAATGCTTACAAGAAATTTAGAGAAAATGGTTACTAGGCAACTATTTATTATCCAGACAATAAGTATTCCCTCTTCAGGACTTTGAGATTTACTAAAGTATTTTGGAAAATGCATATAAAAGCATGGCTTAATAATGAGGTTACCACTCAGTGAGTTCACATGCAATCATGCTTGGGCTGGTCACATTACTGATTGATCCTACTTTGCTTTTGCATCTCAAAGGGAATGAGTTACTACTCAATCTAACTAATGCTTTCTGCCTGAAAGTGGAACTACTAGAAGGATATCATGTGCACTTTGTTCTAGCCCTTGTAATAAGTTAAAAATAAATTTAGAGATGTGTTGAACTTTGCTATTTATAAGATTTTTGTGTGGCACACTCATTTTGTACATGGTATTCAAAGGATGATGCACCACTGAGCTGCATTCCTAGCCATTTTTATACTTTTATAAAAGTATAAAGGTCTCACTAAGCTGCCCATGTTGGTCTTCAACTCACTTAAAGTCCTGCAAGACCTTGAACTTGAAATCCTCCTGGCTTAGGATCACAAGTAATTGGATTACACACCTTAGCTCCCAGCCCAGCTTAGGTTCTTCTTGAATTCTAGAATGCAATTGTGTCTCTTTTCACTTTCTGATGATTCTGCTATTTTAAGGATCTTTCTCTGGATGTAACATCCAGGGCTTTTAGGCCTGTTAACAGGTTAGTGACCATGTAAGCAGGTTCCGAAGTGGTGGTAGACTTTGCCTACAAAGTCTTTAGAGAGTTAATGTAGTTCCAGCTCTTTCAGGTCATAACCTCTGTTTGTTGAACATAGTTTTTTAACTTGAGGGGTTTGTGCTGATTAGATCATTAAACACAATGGCTCAAAGTTTTCTTTTCCAGATAAAAAGACCTCAATACCTTTGATGACCTCCAGTGTCTCAGACCCCAAGATCCCAAGCTAAACATAAGACTTTGATATAGAAGTCAAATAATGGAGCTGGGCATTGGTGGTGCATGCCTTTAATCCCAGCACTCGGGAGGCAGAGGCAGGTGGATCTCTGTGAGTTCGAGACCAGCCTGGTCTAAAAGAGCTAGGTCCAGGACAGCCTCCAAAAGCCACAGAGAAACCCTGTCTCAAAAAAACCAAAAAAACAAAAAAAGAAGTCAAATAATGGAAATTCATAGAAAGTGAAATATAGTCACAGCATAGAGTTCAGGGGAGGTTTGATCTTTTCCAATCAATTTTCATGTAATTTCATTTAATAACTTAATGGCCAAGAAAAGGTCTCACTCTAGTTCACAGGATGGTCTCAAATTCCAAAATTTGGGTACTTCATTTGCTTCAAATTCCCAGTATTGGGACTGTAGGTGTTTACCACCCCAGATCTGGTTATCTGTCTTATTGTAATAAATTCATTCTAGGAATACAGGTTGTATGATTTTATTCCAACAAACCAGACTTAAAGCCCTATGGAGTCAGTAGTTGTTAAGAACCCTAA
The DNA here is from genome assembly GCF_003668045.3 of Cricetulus griseus. Taxonomy (NCBI): domain Eukaryota; kingdom Metazoa; phylum Chordata; class Mammalia; order Rodentia; family Cricetidae; genus Cricetulus; species Cricetulus griseus. Next base: position 159,551,165 of record NC_048598.1, read on the forward strand.
AAGAACAATGGTCATAAAAATACTCTCAGTAGCCAATATCTGTATGTTATTGGGCAAGATTCTATTAACTATGTTAATTTTTTCATTGTTAAAGACCCTGAATGCCCAGAATGCTTTATTTTATTCTACTTTATTTTATTCTACTTTCTAAACTAAACATATGATATTAATCTTGGGACCATGAAAACATACACAAATTAACAACAAACTTACTTGATCATATTTGACTTAACACAAGCACTAAAGTCATTGAAGTTAAATTTTACCCAAAGTTGTTCTAGCAGCCTAAAACTCTATAAAGGCTTCTCTAGTCCCCTAGAACTATAACTCAGAGATTTGTAAAAACACTTTCAAGGGATTGTTTTTAAGGATTTGTTGATTATATATTTATGTTTATTGTTTTATGAACTCCTGACTCTAGTCATTTAAAATGCAACAGTTGCTGTTTATTATTATATGAAGTTAAGATAATAATAAATCTACAGAACATATATAGAAAAGAATTCATTTGTTCTAGGCAGACTGGAGAAATTGTTCCAGTACTACTGCCAGGGATGACAAAAATGTTTTCTCTGAAAATTACAGTAAAATAATCATTTTCCTCTTTAATGAGCCAGAAGATATTTAAAAATAGCTGAGATCTTGAGAACTCCAGAAAGTTCAGATCTTATAGATAGAGAAATTTGCCTCTCAAAAAGTGCAGTACTTTCTAAAACTTAGTTCCAATAAAGACCTAATATCTGACATAATACCTTGTTAATTAAAAACCACATGTTCATTTTCAAGTGTTTATTGAGTACTTTATCAAAATTCAAACACTAGAAAGGGAAGAAAAATACTGAGGATCCAGCATACCATGAACAGAGGGTTGTTTCAAATGATGTAGCTCTAGAGTTATATCACTCATAAAGTTGAAATCATTCACATATTCTAAAATCATTTTTTGAGAATGTATGTATTTTATACATTTCTCTAAGAATTAGAATTGTAGTAGGAGATACAAATGGATTCGTACATACACAGATTGGTTCTGGTGTAACAGGAGAAACAAGATAATTCAGGTATTAGAAGATTTTGAGATAACTGTGAAAGACAGACAAGATGAAAGAGCAACTAACTGACATAGACTTCAAAACTTCTTGGGGTTGATTACAAATACCTTTGAGTTTGATAGAATGGCAGGTGTTAGGGAGGAAAGATGGGGAATAACAATCCATCAGCTCTGTGGAACACCGAGTACCCAGAAACTTCAGAGCCTTATGATTAAGCACAAGTAGTAATAGTAATAATAAAAGAAAGAATACTAATACTGGTAGAAAGAGTGGCCCTTATAAGTCTCTTAAAATTGTGTTGTCCTTAAAGATAACATGAATAATCAAATGCATGAAAAAGCAGATTTCTTCTTGTTCTTAAGGAAAGTTACCTTAAGTGTAAGGCAGAAAATTAAATAGTTAGAACTGAACAGAAAGCAGTTATAGCAAAAGAAGAAACGGAACTGTCATCTAAAAGAATGACAATGAGGAAAGAGGAAGAAGACTGAATTCAAAGACTCATATACATATAGTGTCTCAGTCAGAAAACCAAGTTCCATCTTAAACCTTTCCTTATCTTTTTACTTGTCCAATTGAGGACCAAATAATGTTAATTGTCAGTTTCTGACTGAGACAATGATTAGAAGATAGAATATAATAATAAGGGAAAGTGATAGACTTCAGAATTCTGATGCGTTTTGAGTCCTGGGTGTCTGTGGAACATTCAAGAGAAGAAGTTCAGCAGTAGGCACTAGATCATGGGTAAGAATTCTGGCTAATGATGCTAATGGTGATAATGGATGTGAAAGTTCATATGTATTGAAAATACCATACCTATTTTATATTTATTTAAGCTTCACCAGAATTATTCAATTTCTAATCTAACCTAATATTTTATAATAATTGAGGCAGAAATAAACTAAGTTTATAAGGTTACACATACACCAAATGGCACAAAGTTGGCCAGAAAATATTTTAAATTTATCTTTAGAGAATTAGTAAATGGTGTGAAAAATTGGGGGAGGGGAAATTTACAACATTGGTTTCCAACTCAAAGAGATAAGTGGTCATTAAGAAACTGATAAAGTGCAATTACATCAATCTTGGAATTTATTTGCTGGTTTTTGAAATTTATTTCTCTTAGAACAATCTAAAACTCACTGAAAAAGTGAATTTTACCTGGCTGGCTACACACCAGCCACTTGAGTAACCATAAAAAACCACCAAACTGCCAAACCATTGCCTACCACATCCCCCAAAGACATTCTCCTGTCTAACTACAGAATGCCAGTCAGAATCAGAAAGCCTGCAAGGGCAGAGCATTCCTATTTAATTTTTAAGGCCTATTCAACTCTTAGCAAATGTCCCAATAATGTCATTTAGGCAAGCATCCTCTCCAGGATCACATGCATTTAGTTGTCAGTTCCCTTTAGTTGTCTTTAATCTGAAACAATTTGTCTTCTTTTGGTTTTCAAGGAACTGACACTGTTGAAGATGACAAGCTAGGTGTTTTGTAGTATGCTCCTGCATTTAAGTTTGTCAGCTATTTCCTCATGATTGCATTCAGGCTATGCATCCTGGGCAAAAAGATTCAAAAGTCATGATGTGTTCCTCTCACTGCAACTGCCAGGTGGTGTGTAATTTCAATTTTCCTCATCACTGGTGATGTTAACTGCAATTTCTTTAAGGTGCTGTCTACAGAACTTAAGTACCATGATGATTTCTTTCTTTTATTTTTTTAATGATCAATCAGTACTTGAGGTTGAAGCATTTTAAAACTGTTACTATCTTTTCCATAATCAAACATCTATTCATCTACTTTATACTCACGTAAACACAGAGATTTCTATTTTATTCAACTGACCAGGACTGGTACTGTTCTTGCCAGTTTTGATGTTTAGCGCTATGAGCTCTCTGAAGTTGGCTTCTCTATCCTTTGATGTGAGATCATCTTTTTTGAGCAGTTCTTACTCCCTAACAAAATAAAATTGCTCAGCTATTTGTCTCCTCTCTTTGTTCCAGCCTTGCAAGTAGATTCTGTCTAGAGAAACCCTGACTTGTAATGGACCACATACAAAAACCACACAGCTACATCTGTTTTTAGTTCTGTGATATCATTAGTTCCAGTACCAGATCATGCCTCTTTCCTAGAGAACTGATGAAGGGACATTTACCACCTTCAGAGAAAATAATCTTTTCACTCATGGGAGCATAACCTTTCCTCATGGACGGTTTATCCATGACAGTACTATCTGTGTCTGTCAGAATTGAATATGCTGGGTACTGAACACAACTCACACTGTCTAGTCCATTCTCTCAAGTGTTCCTCAATGCCAGGTACATCTAATAATAATTCAATGCCTTTACCACGGGTGTCTGACTTCCTTTACTACTTACTTTCTGCCTTAACCTCTTGAGTAAAAGTGCCCACAGCTTGCCCAAGAACAAGCAACAATGTGAAACATTTGGCATTCTAAATTCATTCAGAGCCAAAAAATAATTTGCTTCTCCTCCCACCAGATAAACTTTATAAATAACTATTTTTATTTAAATTAGAAACAAGCTTTTTTACATGCGAATCTCAGTTGCCTCTCCCTCCCCTCTTCCCCTGCCCCCCAGCAACTCCCCTATCCTAAACCCTTTCTGCTCCCCAGGGAAGGTGAGGACTTCCATAGGGGAATCTTCAAAGTCTGTCATATCATTTGGAGCAGGGCCTAGACCCTGCCCAGTGTGTCTAGGCTGAAAGAGTATCCCTCTGTGTGGAGAGAGCTTCCAAAGTTCATTTGTGTACTAGGGGTAAATACTGATCCACTACCAGTGGCTGCATAGATTGTCCAGAACTCCAAACTGACTTCCTCCTTCACGGGGTCTGGAACAGTCCTATGCTGGTTTCCCAGCTATCAGTCTGGGGTCCATGAATAACCCATTGTTCAGGTCACCTGTTTCTATGGGTTTTAAAATAACTATTTTAAGGATGTTCATCTTGTACATAGATTAAGGACATTTTTGTTACCAATAAAATTCTTAATTATTTTTCAAAATTATTAGATTTGGATCAATAATATTCCATTTTTCTGCAAAAGGGGGAATTTTTATCTTTCATTTTTAAAAAGATTGTGTTAAATACACTTCTCAGGCAATGCGTTTTATTCTGCTTTTAGAGAGACAATTTCCTATGGTTTTAAACAATAAGGGTGTGTGGCCAGTTACTCAATTGGCTAGAGTGTAGTGTTAATAAATATAGTGAAGAGTCCTTTCTGTTGTGTCTTTAACTCTCTTAGGGAGAGGTGTATTGGTATAGACACACTCAGTGTATAATCTAAAATACCATGGACTTTAGATGTGAATGAAGGATACAATACTGGCCAATAGTGTGAGTAACAGATGAGGTAAGGCTTTCTCATGTGGACTCTTGAGAGGTGAGTGGGAATAGTCTATATGGGGAAGTGTTAGTGGTACAGAGGATCTCACTGATGAAGTAGTAGCCTACAGAGGTGAGAGGTGTGGACCAGAGGTCAGGTGGAGTGCTTGGATATGGCCACTAGAACAGAATTCCCTTTCCTGAAAGTATAAGGAAATTGGTAATAAAGGTGATAGCAGATGCCATGATCCTGATAAAAAAATGGGAAGAGATTAATGGTGCTCATATAACCATCAATAAAGTTAGAGGGAAGGATTAAGTATTGAAGACTACTAGTGAAAACTACTGGGTTGTGAGTTCTTTGGACTGCAGAATGCATGTTAAAAATAACAGTAACACCTATTGCAAAGCCCAGAAGTTACAGTCATGTAAATGAGAATAAATGGGTATGAGATGAAACAGTCAACTTGGGCAAACAGGAATAATAATGAATTTCTCACAGTGATAGCTGACTGAATGAAGATATAGTGAATGATCTAGCCAACATGCCCAACCTTTTGGGCATGTTGTTGGGCAAATTCTAATACAAGGTTTTCATCTGAAAAGAGCATTCTTGAGAAGTACATACTGACTTACAGAAAACAAATCTCAGAATGTTTTAAGTAACTTTGTGATTTCGTTTTGAGCCACATTCATTGTGACCTTGGACACTTGAGGCTGCATATAGTCTTAGGTCACAGGTTGAGCATACATGTTTGAGCATGAGTGCTTGAGCCTGTAAATATTGTTGAAGGAAGGCAGACAAAAGAGGAACAACATGGCAAAACAATGGAAAGGAAGTGAAAGAATATCAGAGTCCCGTGATTTTAGAGAAATGAAGGACACAGCTAATGGGTAGCACCACAATACAAAACAGCAAAAATGTCCTATGTTGGAGAGGTCAACAAACTGATGTAAACAGATGGGTTGGACTCATTACCTAGACATAGATAAATTATGAGACCTGGGAAGAAGTTAAGGCTGTGTACCTTGTGCATTTTTGATATATTTGATGAAGAAGATGACCAAGAAGCCCATCTATACATGCACGTGTGCATATACATGAGTAAATACATATAAGAGGTAAAATGTGTTGCAATAGGGTATCATAAATGTTAAAAAAAAATAATTATTATAAGAGATTTTAAAATAAAAACTTATCAAGAGCATATGAGACTATAAAAAAAAAACAGAATCAGCTGTCACACCTTTCAGAAAGAGCTGTATTCCTAGGTAAAGAAAGAATTCAAATGATTGCCCATAAACCAGTCACAGGACATGCACTGAGAATGTAGAGTCTCCCTGAGCAAGGGGAGGTATGTTTTAGATGGTGATCAGTAACAACCACATAGTATGTCTATTCTATGAAGTTCTCTTACTTTGAGAGTCTGACATGATTTGATTATAACACTGTCTCAGTTATGATTCAAGTTTAGACAAGAGACAATATAAGCATGAGTCTCTACTAAGATCCTGAAAGCAATCTACATAGTATTGAGAATAGGAGAAATTGCTGGAGCTCCTGAACTTATAAGTGTATAGAATCACTTTTGAGACCCACAACTTAACTCTCTGGTGAATCAGTTACAACACTCAGAGAACTATATATTTGCTGGAAGAGATTGAGGGTCCCACCTGAAATGCTGGGATGCTTAAAAATATTACTTCTCACCGTAACAGCTATGGCTTTAGTGGTAAGCTACGTGGTCAAGTACTTCTGTCTCTTGATGCTTTTTCTTCATTTTCAAATCGATTTTCTCTCCTTAACCAGAAATAGAGTCAAAATTTCATTATTTTTAAGATTTGGCCAGACTAGAGGACAATTTACCCAAAAAGCAAGGTGACAAACACTTATCCAAACTTTTCTTTCTTTTTGATTTGACATATTACAGGACTTGAAATCATTTAAAGAATCACTAAGTGTGAAAAATTCACTAGCTTTTCTAAGTTTCTCGACTTAATGTTAAACAAAACAATATCTCAGAATAGGACTTTCAAGAGAATGCCTTCCTCTTCCTTGAGCATTAATGTTACATGCAGCCGCTAGCTCCAGAAACATCTTCTTTTCAGAGTTTTCTTATCATTTCCAGAGTTTCAAATTCAAATCACATGAAAATACATCCATTTATGGGATACGTCATAGCATGTGAGGACTTGCTATGCAGTATCTGTAATACAAAATGCATACCAAACTGAGATGAAGAACAATGCTAAATGAGCCAACTTCTACTACAGTGTCTGAGACAAATTCTGGTGACAGGGTCAGAGATTCACTTTACAAATGATATTGATATCTTGAGCAGAGTCTACCTGAGATTGCTTGAGACTTCTGATTCAAAATGAGCTACTTCCCAAACTGTAACATGCTTTCCACTTTGCAATGGAAAGGGAGGAAGGTGGCATCCATATTTCTTGCTCTTGTTCTCAACTAGTTTAATTTTATTTAATTGGGAGGAACAAGAAGGAAAGTCACTCTTTATCTATGACTCTTGCCTCTTAAGTAACAGACAATGGGTTTTAGGTTAGCCACTGAAAATGACAGCCATGTGTCTGAGTAATGAAATATGATGAAGAAAGATAATTTCTCAAAACCTGTAAACACTGAAAATGGGACAAGAAGACAGGGAGTTTTCACTCATTCCCAAATCAGTTACTTCTAAGGAAGTGCTAAATAGAGTTTGGGCATGCTCAGTCTCAGGCCACAATCATAATAATACAATAAATGAAAACCAACACCTGAAAGACTAATTGAGGGACACAGAAGAATAAAGTAGCTTGAACACATGACAGGAAAAGACTAGAAATTATGTTTCAGGTTTTGAAAAATAAACTTGCTGAATTCTTTAGTTAGATGTTTGAATGGACTTGAGTTCTTGGTCTGGTGTGGTCAAAGAGCAGTCATGACCACAGTGGTAAATGAAGCCAGTTTTTTTTTATGTAATACTTTATTTTTTATTTGAATTAGAACCAAGATTGTTTTACATGCCAATCCCAGTTCCAACTCCCTCCCCTCCTCCACTACCATCCCCCCTAACTAATATCCTACCTATCACATATCCTTTCTGCTCCCCAGGGAGGGTGATGTATTCCATAGGGGGTCATCAGAGTCTATTATATCCTTTGGGGTAAGGCCTAGGTCCAACCCTGTGTGTCTTGGCTCAGGGAGTATCCCTCTATGTAGAATGGGCTCCCGAAGTCCACACCTGTGCTAGAGATAAGTACTGAACTACTGCAGGAGGTCCTAAAGATTTCGAGGTCTCCTCACTGAAACCTACATTCCTGGGGTCTGGATCAGTCCCATGCTGGTATCCCAGTTATTAGTCTGGGGAACAAGAGCTCCCTGCTGTTCAGGTCAGCTGTTTCTTTGGGTTTCACCAGCCTGGACTGGACCCCTTTGCATATCACTTGTCCTTCTCTACAATTGGATTCCAGTTCAGTTCATTGATTAGTTGTCGGTGTCTGCTTCTACTTCCACCAGCTGCTGGATGAAGGCTATAGGATGGCATATAAGTCAGTAATCAATCTCATTATCAGGGCAGAGCATTTAAGGTAGCCTCTCCTCTGTTGCTTAGATAGTTAGCTGGTGTCATCTTTGTAGATCTCCACACATTTCCCTAGTGCCTGATTTCTCTTTAAACCTAAAATGTCTCCCTCTATTATGGTATCTTCTTTCTTGTTTTCTTCTAACTGAAGCCAGTTTTAAATGGTAGAAGTATTACCCCTATCACTCTTGTATAGAATGCTAGGCAAAGACCTGAGGCTCAAGAAATGTACAGGAAAGAGCACTAAGTTGCATGGTATTGTCTGGTTTGTCTGCTGACCAGGATGAACAAACAAGCAGATCCCTTTAGCTGGCACCACACAGGGACTCATATGACATTTAAAATAGCTTTCCAGTTTTAATTTGCCTTTTTATTGGCTTGTAATCTATATTATCTTTGGTGAAAGATCATTTTCATTCTGGAAGTTCATGAAGGCTTGTTCCTATATTCTATAATGATAACACAGAGAACAGAAATGTTGTTGTCTTCAGTTATTTGGCAACTTCTGGCTAATTGGACATAACTGTGAATACCTTTGACTTAATGATTCTTAGTTGGGGTCAGCCTTGTGCATCTCCTGGCACCTTCGTGGTCTCCTGGGGAAGGCTCTTCCTACCCAAGGTTCTGGGTCATAGTAGTAGTAACCTCTAGCCTCTTGGTACCTATGTTGACCTCTGTAAGTTACTTCTCTTTCCCAAGCCCTTGTGTCCTCACCTCTAGAACTTTTAATCTCCTGTTGCCTTTTAGAAACTTTAGAGATGACTTCTCCTACCCAAGCACCAGTATCTTGCACATTATAGTCAATGTTGGCTGCATGCAAAACCCATTCTTCTAGTGGAGCTGATCTGATCTTTAAAGGCAAAAGAATTCTTTTGCCTATTGGCTTTGCATTTTCATAAGCTATTGTATATATAATTGATTTTCTTGTTTCTGGATCTGTTACCTGTAATTCCACAGCCATAGTTAACCTTTGTAAGAAGTCCTAGAACTGTTCTGTAGGTCCCTGTTCTATTCTGGTATAAACTTCTAGGGGTTCCCCTGGCTCATAAACCTAATCCCAGGCATTTAATGCTGCTTTCCTGCATTGGGACATTTTATGGTCATCATATTCAGCCTGAGCCTGTGGGTTAGCATAAATACCCTCACCAAGAATCTTATCTAGGTGGGCTTCATAACCTTCCTTTATGCCTTGACACTCAAGGATCTTCGCTTCCTCCCTGACCAATGCCCTCCATTGGATTTGGCATGAATTCTCAAGTACAGCTGCCACCAATCATTCCCAATCTGTGGGCATCAACCTGTTAAAGGTTGCCCATATATGTAATAGCTATTTTACCTGTGGGTTATGGAGACCATATGAGACAACTAATCCTTTAATATTCTTAAGATCCTTTGGCTGTATAGGTTGCTATACATAAGCCATCTGTCCCTGAGGGTGTTTCTTAGAAGATGGCTTTTCTACCATGGTAGTTGGGTAGACTAATGTTTTATGAGTAACAACCTTAGAAGAATAGTCATGATACCTGGGTGGAGTAGGTGCCTAAGATTGTAGTGATTCTGCCTCTGAGGCATCCCAATGATCTTTAAGCCTAGTAATGAAATCCTCATGAAAAGTTTCAATTTCCTGCATCATAAAAGATTCCAAACATGTTAGCAAATCTGTAAATTTCTCTAACTGCTCCTCTACACATTTTTCTAGGTCTTTTAAATGGTCATCCTTAGACAGCATTTGGATGGTATGGAAACTGCCTTCTAGGTATTGGAGTCTAGATTCGAGGTCATGAATTGCTGATTGTAAGTTCTCAGCAATCCACCATATGGACGTTTCTAATCTATCAGCCCTGTTCTGTAAATTATCTTCCAAACATTCAAATCTAGACTCAAACTTGTGATCTGCTACCTTAGATGCTTCAGTAATTGATTGAATGTCATTGTCCAATTCTTCAACCCTATCCTGGGTATTTAGCACCTTTGCATCTAGTTTCTGGGTCACAGAGCCTATCTGAGTTTCTAGCTACAGATATTCTTTAGTTTGTCATAGTGCTCTGATGGCCTAGCCTCTAATGCTTCAGATTTGAAGGATCTCTCTGTGTTTATCTTATCATAAATATGCTGCATCTCTTCTTAGGTAACAGACAGCTCTGTCTTTAGCATATTGGACACAGAGCCAAGCTTATCATCCAATTTCTGTTCCACTTCCTGCACAATTGTGGTCTAACCTAATCTGTTCTCCAAAACCTCATTGCATAAAGCTGTTATTTCCTGTAAGTAGGTGGTGAGGTCATCTTTGTCCCTGTTCCTGAGAAGTCTGGATAGGAATGTTATTTGTACCAGCAAGCTAACTGCCATTACTGCATATAGGCTGGTAATTGGCAGATTAGCATCCTTCTCAAACATTGAATTCATGTAATAAGCAAAAATATTACCAATTTTAGCAAATGATAAATATTCTGCCATGATTTTACCTCGTGGCTCCTACTCCAGATGCAGTAATTATCTTTGAGCTGCAGGCTTTCAGTTAGTCCACATGATGTTTGGCAGCAGTAGGTCAGGCAAGATGGTGGCAGTGGTGGATAGAGGTCACAAAGGCAGCTGTGCTTAGCTTAGAGAGTGTAAGGCCTTGCAGCCGCAACCACCAAATGAGGCACAGCCGCCACAGCCAGGGGAAGCCACATACCCTGTTGAAAGCTGAGGCCTACTTCCAAGGTCTACTCAACTTAAAGGCAAGAGTCCTCCCGGTGTGTGTAGGCCACAGTCCTAGCTGGCCCCATGCAAGCAGCTAAAAACTGTGACAGTAACTGTGGGGAGGTCTGTGGAAGTCTCCCACCTGGGCAGATGGTTCTGAGCGGCTCAGTGGCAGCTGGGATGAGCTTGTGTGGTGCAGCAGGTCTTGTGGCACATCAGGTATGCAGCAAGCAGGGAGCGCCTGTGGAGAGAGGGCACTTTACTGGCCTATGCCACTGTCCTGGTGGAACCAGCAGGCTGTCACAAATGGGGCCTAGGTTTACAATATCCCACTCCTGACAACCAGATAATGTGGGAAATTACCAATACGGAGTCCGAGTCTGGTAAAAATACAAGGGAATTTAATAGGGAAAAGCCTTACTTTCAGAGCAACCTAGCCAGCCAGTCTGGCAGTGGTAAGTACAACAAGGCAAAAATGAAAGCGAAAGCATCCCACCACATAAGTGTCCCTCACTCTGTTACCCTGACTACACCTTCACAGGCGTGTTCACGCACACTTGCAGACAGCCCCTAAGCAGGCATGGCTAAACCATCCCCTACCTCCATTCTTCAGTTGAGTGGCATTTAGGTTGCTTCCAGCTTCTGGCTGTTACTAATAATGCTCCTGTGAACATAGTTGAACAGATGTCCTTGTTGTATGAATGTGCATCCTTTCAGTATAAAGGATGAGTGGAATTGCTGGATTTTGAGACATTCTTATTTATGGAAAGTGTTCATGTTAATCTAACAAGTATTTAATACCTTTAATATGCAAAATGTAGTGGTAAGTATATTTAAGTTAGATATCACTTTCTCAAGAAATGTAATCAAAATGTGTCTATAAAATGCCAAAAATTATACCCTTGAACTTAGAAGTAAATACTAGTTATAATTTTACTCAGCATAGTCACATCTCTGTTACTTTATTAAGACATTTGTTGGTTTTAAGTGCTATATTTACTTTTATCAAATAAAAAACATGCTGACATAAATTAATATGCACATGAGTCTTACAATTATGTTGAAATCTCACACTTCTTTATTTTGTGTGGAAGAATTAGCTGTTCAACTCTTACTTGAAATGACATGGAAAATACATGTTTCCTCAATAAAACATGTAGTAAACTGAAACATTCATTTTCCAGAATTCATTCCTATTTTCATGTCTACATACTCATTACACTCACATGAATTTATTCACAATACTAGATTTGTTAAAGATGTTGGAATGATTCAAAGTGATTATGGATGGTCACTTAAAGTTTCAGGTCTTAATGTTTGCAAAAAGCAAGGCTGTCTGTCATTGTGCAGATTAAATGACAAAGTGATTTGGTAAAATTATGCAGCCAAGGAAGTCTGAAAAAGTTGTGAAAGTACTGGGGATCGTATATTTCCACCATCTTGTCAGCAAGCAGTTCAAATGTGACCACCAGCTTCAGGTAAAGGCCATGGAAGACAAAGGAAAGGACCCTCATTTCCTGAGGAGCAGAGTACAGCCTGCCACCCTGTGTAAAAACATGAAGAGCTGCTCAAGAGGGCCCTGCCTGCTTTTGCTAGTTGTTGGAATTGGATGGGAAGCTGAAAGCTCCGAAGCTATGTAATGGGAAGAGTGTGGGGCGCCAATGTTGATCCAGTCTCCAGTGCCATAGACTCCATCATGAACCTATGTCCAGCCTATGTTGGAACTACTTGAGAGGTAGTAATGGATCTGTGTTGGTGACATGGGAGGGGCCTACTGCAAACTTGACTCCTAACTCAAAACACCTGAGTGTGTTGGAGATGAGTGTGAGCTCAGGACCTTTCTAACATAACATTTCATGTATATATGAATTCTACTGGTGGGACCACAAGAAGTAGTAGAATTGAAGGGCTAAAGCATAGCATAGTTAAACCCAACTTGCTCCTTGCCTCGACCCTCCAAACACCCTTGATGTGCTGTGATATCTACAGTGTGTCTGCCATGTCCACTTCCCTAAATATCTCATCCACTTTTATCCTCATACTTGCCATTGCACTAGGACAGAAAGGTTGACTCTTAACAAGATAGACCCAGCTATTGTCTGTGCCTGGGGAAGGGAGGATGAGCAAACCATGGAATAGCCTTGCTTTAGTTCAGTGAGGTGAGAGAATTCCCATTTACCTCTTTGTGTGATGATCTGACTGGTTTTGTTGCAGTTGTCTCTGCAGCTCCAAACCTCAGAGGGAGGCTATGACTCTTTACTATGACAACAGGGGGTCTATGGACAGTAAATACAGAGCTCTTTGACTGGCTCCAAGGATCCATCAGAGCACAAGCATCTCTCAGAAAAGTGTCTCCAAACCCTCAGCAGTGCTTCATACCATCTGCAACCCACATTTTTCTTTTCTTTTTACAGATGGGGTTTCTTTGTGTAACAGCTCTGGCTGTCCTGGAATTCACTCTGTATACCAGGCTTACCTCACATTCAGAGATCTGCCTGCCTCTACTTCCCAAGTGCTGGAATGAAAGGTGCGAGCTACCATCTCCTTGCCCTTATCCCATCCTTAGGGGTAGTTTACAACCAGTCCTGGAGTATTATAATGAAGAGTTATTTTACATACAGACCTGCCATTGTTTGTAAAACACTAATTAAAATAATAAATATTTCTAGACACTGAACAACTAACCAAAAGTCAGAGTAAAAGTTCCTAAATACCTAAATAAAATCTGTTAAAGTAAGTAGATTCGTTCCCACACACACACACAGAGTGTAGAACAGTGGTTCTCAACTTTCCTAATGCTGCAGCCCTTCAACATAGTTCCTCATGTTGTGGTGACTCCAACCATAAAATAATTTTATGGCTGGATTTCATTGCTACATCATAATAGTTTATTACTGCTATGAATAATGTAAATATCTGTGTCTTCTGATGGTCTTAGGCAACCCCTGTGAAGTGGTTGTTTGACCCCCAAAGGGGTTGCTATCCACAGTTTGAAAACCACTGGTGTAAAATATATAAATATACTTATGTAGTTGAAAAACTATTTTATATACCTCAAAGACCAAATAGGATCTTTAATATTGATTTCCATTTAATTTTGTTTCAGAATTAGGTAAAATGTTTACTTAGTTCAAATTTAAAGTGTTTGAAAGATATTCAAAGATCTGGAGCTACTTCCCTCTGTTGTTATAACAGAAGAAGCCATCCATTCCTATCTCTCATATAAGCAATAATAGCACGCACACACACACACACACACACACACACACACACACATATATATATATATATATATATATATATATAGATATATATATATATAGAGAGAGAGAGAGACAGCCTATTATATATAATATTATATATTTCATGTTATACTGAAGATTTTTCTTCTTAAAATATACCCCATAGGACTGTGGATATAGCTTATTGTAGCTCACTGGTAGATATGAGGTTCTATGCTCTATCCCCAGTACTGTACCACACACACACACACACACACACACACACACACACACACACACACCACTTTGATAAGGGGAGTGTTAGAGAGAGAGATGGCTGAAATGTGCTTGCTATGCAAGTATGGGGATCCTCCAAAAATCTAGTATGACTAAGTGCCTGTAATCCCAGCACTGAGAAAACAGTGACAAGTGACTACAGTTAATTGCTTGTCAGCCTAGCTAAACTGGTAAATTCCCAGTTCAATGAGAGAGACCTTGTTTTAAAAAATAAGATTGGCAGTAATGAAGGAGGGCGTGTGATGTCTCTAGTCTTCACATACATAAACACACATGTGCACTTCCACCAGCACACTCAGGTCCACAAAAACATACACACATACCACAAATACACACAAAATACAACACACATGCACACACACTGCCTCATATAAAAATATACAACCCAGTGATACCTCTGTGTGTAGGCATTTCTCTTTCTAGTTTATAGATCATACTGGAACAATGTGTATTCAACCAGTACTCTGCTGATGGATATCTGGGTTGTTTCTACCTTGGCAAACAGTGACACCATGAAAAACATTAGACAGACAACAAGAGAATCTTAGTTTGAATTTCTCAAATTGAAAGACCCCCGCCCGTGAGCTCTCTTAAGTTTGCCTCCTCCTCCGGTCGGCGGCTGGCGGGGCGCGTGGCAGATGCTTCCCCTTCTGCACTTCCCTATCACCACCTCCACTGGCCTTTACTTCCCCGCCGCCGCCAGCCCCGCCGGGCGCGAGCCGGGACCAGCCAGCAGCCCATGAGCGGCTTAGCTCTCTCTCTCTTTCTCTCGCACACTCGGTGACACTCCCGTACGCGCGTGCACTCACACGCCCGGCCGCCGACTCCCCCCAAGCTGGTTCACCCCGGCGGGGCTCGCGCCCCAGCACGCCCGCCTGGCACCGCGCCCCGGGGTTGGGGCCGAGGGAGGAGCCCACGAGGCGGCGAGAGGGCGCCCTTCCCCCCCCCCGCGTGCCCCCGCTTGATGGGGAATGCTCCGTCCCAAGGTCAGCCATCTGGACGCGGAGGAAGATGAGATAGAGCCAAGGCCGCTTCGTCTAATTATCAGACCTTGAGAAAATGCTCTGTACCTCATTAAATTGTCCAATAGAATCTCTGTAACTATGATTTTCGCTTCTGCACTGTGCTTTTTTGCTATATAAGGACCCCTCTTCCTTGGCTCGGCGCGCGCTTGGCCCCACAGAAGCTAAGTCACCCCGAGTACTCGTGTATCCAATAAAACCTCTTGCAGTTTGCATCCAAGTTCGTGGTCTCGCTGATTCCTGGGTGCGGGTCTCCTTCTACGAAAGTACCTCTTCTGGGGTCTTTCAAAATAAAATCTAACTGGAAAAATCTAAAGAATGCTGTCATTTTTGAGACTTAGAGTGCATGAAGTCACCTGCAGGACAGTCACTGGGCCATAGGGTTTTACTGTGACAACATAGGGAACCGTAGACTTCTGCAGGAAATTAGATAATTTGCTAAAGTGTTTTTGTTCTTTCTCTGTTCTTCATTACTAAAGATAGCTTACATTCTACCACAAAGAGATGTGTGGATAATTAGTGTAGTACTAACTACCATGAGCTTAATAAACCATGTTTAAATGGCCTCTTGTATTTCCTCATCCTTAACACACATTTTAAGAACAATATTTAAAAGATTTTTCCTTCCTCTGTTTTCCCCCAAATTTTTAACCAAAATTTTAACAGCTTTATAAAATATACCATACCGTAAAATTCATTGACAAAGTTCATCATCCATTTATTCTATTATAGTCACAGAGTTACATGAACTTAACACAATTTGAGAATGCTTTTATAACTTCATAAAGGAACCCTCTTCTCATTTTTACTCTCCTTTCCCCCAAATCTCCAGATAGTTATTAACCTTACAATCTTTGCAGTGTTACCTATTCTGGACACCTAATAAATATCACTCAAACAATATGTGGCCATTGTTTTAGTTTGAGATCAGAGTCTCATGTACTTCAGGTTGGTGTTGAACTTTCTGGGTAACTGTAGACGACCTTGTATTTCTGATCTCCATAATATCACATCCTGTAGTGGCCCAGCATGTCTCAGCCTTAATCCATGAGTTTGGCCTGAGTGGGGGTGTGTTGACCTGGAAGCTCCTAGCAACCCAGCAGCAATAAAGACCAAACACAGGCATCTTGTCATCTTCAGAGAGCTCGCAGTTCCATGTTGGAGAACTAGAGTCATTTCTTTATTAGCCATCTTTTCTGCTGTTTCTTACCCATCCTGCCAATACCATGAGGGAACCATCTCTCTTTGTTCTCTCTGCTCTGGTCTCTCACCCCTCACTCCTAACCTTCCGTCCTCACAAGTTACTCACACATCTTGCACCTCCACCCAGGTGAGGGCCTATTCAGATGCTTAGGCTCACAGAGATGCAAATAGGAGGCATATTACCCTGAGGCCATGGTAAACAATAGTAGCCCTACTGGCATTAACAAAACAATAATGGGCCGGAGCTTTCTGGTGCTCCATGTTTAGTGAAACCAAAGGCTGGATCTCAAAATATTCCATAGCGGAAATATTTTAATCCCCCACAACATCCCAAATTCTGGGATTACCAGCATGCATCACCATGTGTAGTTCAAGAAGTGCTGGAATTGGACCCACAAGCTCTAGACAAGCACTCTGTCACCTGGGCTACATCACCACCTTCTTCTCAGGATATGACCAAATGTGACTGACATTTTTACCTAGTTTTCATGAATCACCAATATTTTATCATGAATGAAAACCTTCCTGATTTTCATTCTATGGCACCTCTGAATCTCCCTGCACGTAATCTTGGAAGTCAGAATTCTACTTTCTGTTGCTCAATTTTTGACTTCTCTTAAATATATAAGTAGAATGAAGAGTGTCCTATTGACCAACATGTTTCACTTAGCGCACTATCCTCAGAGTTCATCTGCATTATACTATCTGCAAGATTTTCATTTTTTCCATGTTTTTATTTGAATTATAAACAAAATTGTTTTACATGTCAATCCCAATTCCCTATACCTCCCCTCCTCCCCTACCACAGCCCCAACTAAAACTCTACCTATCACATGTCCTTTCTGCTCCCCAGGGAGGCTGAGAGCTTCCATAGAGGGTCTTCAGAGTCTGTCATATCCTTTGAGATAGGGCCTAGGCCCATCCCCTTGTGTCTAGGCTGAGGGAGTATCCCTCTATGTGGAATGGACTCCCAAAGTCCATATCTATGTTAGGGATAAGTACTGATCTACTACATGAGGCCCCATGGATTCCTCCGTTCTCCTCACTGACACCCACGTTCATGTGGTCTGGTTCAGTACCATGCTGTTTTCCCTGTGATCAGTCTGGGGAACAAGAGGTTCCCCCTTGTTCATTCAGGTCAGCTGTTCCTGTGGGTTTCACCAGCCTGATCTACACCTCTTTGCTCATCACTCCTCCTTCTCTGCAACTAGATTCCAGTTCAGTTCAGTGAACAATTGTGGGTATCTACTTCTACTTCCATCAGCTGCTGGATGAAGACCATAGAATGGCATATAAGTCTTTTTGGGGGGGGCGGGTAGTGCTGAAGATCAGAGAAGCAAAGAAGCCAGCCAGTATCTCTTATCTCTACTAATGCTCAGACCAAAGGGGCAATCCACTGAACCTCAGACTGCTCCCAAATGCATTGCTGCTCAGACTGCAATCAGACTGCAATGCATTCCTTTCTCCTCTTGCCTTATATTCCTTCCTCTGTTCAGTCATCACACTCCTGTCTTCACCTCCCTGGTGCTGGGATCAAAGGTGTAAACTCTATATCTCTTTTAGACTGATTCACTCTCTGTAGCCCAAGGTGGCCTTGAACTCACAGAGATCCATCTGTCCCTGTCTCTTGAGTGCTGGGATTAAAGGTATGTACCACCACTGCCTGGCCTCTATTGCTGTGGCCGGGTTTGCAACCTGGTATTCACGCAAGCTTTATTTGTTATATCATAAACAACATATCACCACAATGACCCATGGTCTTCATAGTTGCATAGTACAGATTCCTTGGCTCTAGCTTCTGCAGTCTTTTATAATTTTTTTTTATTATTTGAGTTATATCCTCAGTATTTGGTTGTTTTGGGTGCTCTTTCAAATGCAAAGTCTTCAGACTTTCATTCTTGGTTAGTATTTGGATACTATGTTAAATGGTAAAAGTAAACAAGGAGACTTTGCTTTGTACATGATTTTAGAAAAGAGTATTACTCAATATTTATGTACTGTTAGCTGTGGTTTTAACATATTGAGGTAGTTCTCTTCATCCTAGTTTATTGAGTGGTTTTATTGTGAACTGTCTTACATTCAGTCAGACTTTATGAGAGAATCATCACCCTTCAGTGTTGGTCATATTTTCATTTCTGTGTCAAATACCTGAGACACATGGCCTATTTTTGTGTCATGATTTCAGAGATTTTAATACATGGTCAGATATGGTCTGGATCATTTTCTACACATGGCAGAGACAGATGAGGCAGCTTAGCAGCTCAGATCAGGGTGACCAGGGAGCTAAGACACAGGGAAGAGACTGGTGGCACATTATACTACTTCAGTGATATCTTCCTAGTTCTCACTTGATAAATATATTCCACCTCCTACTAGATCATTCAGCTCCAAATTCATTTATTCATCCATTAATTATATCAGAGCCCTCATATTCAATCACTATTTACTGATTTTATTCACAGGCTAGGGACTAAGCCTTCAACACATGAGCTTTTGTTGTACACTTTATATTCAAGCCATTAAAACACTATTCTCTTAGTCTTGCATGTTATAATGATCAATATGAACATGCTGAAATAATTTATTTTAGGAACAAATATGACATGGTCATGATATATAGTCATTTTATTAAGCTGGTGAATTCAGTTAGGTTAGGGTAAGCCTAATTCCATAAAATGGGATAACAAGGATTTGGAAAAATTTGAGAAAGCCACATTAGTTTCTCTTTAACTGTTTTGTACAGTTCATGATAAAGCCAGGTCTAAGCATTCTCTTAAGAGATTTTTGGCTATTAATTCAAACCCCATCCTAGTTAATCCTTCATTTCTTAGTGATTTAGTCATAGTTAGTTTGAGTTTCTAGGAATGAGGTTCTATAAATGGTTGGCATGCAACTGTTAACAGTACTTATGTTTTCATTTTGTAGACTCATTAGTAATGGCCTCACTTTCATTTGCTGATTTATTTTACATTTATTTGTGTATGTGCACACATTTACTGTCAAAGAAAAATTCACATAGGTGGCTCTCACCTTTCACCATATAGATCCCAGGTATCAAACTCAAACTTGTTGGCACCTCATTTTTATTTTTTATTTTAGTAGTTTAGTATTTAAGCTGCCTCTATATTTTTCTTAGTCTATTAAATTTCACAATGTTTTTAATCAACATTCCACTGATAGCTTCTTACTTTCTATGTTTTTCTCTTGTTTCTTTTGATATGTTTTATTAGTTATTTTCTTGGTGGTTTTAGTAAAAAATGTGATTAGTATGGTAATTTAACAGAATTGAATCTGTCAGTAATTGCAATTTTAAAAAACAAGTCAATCCTCCATATACAATTTCCACATTCAAGAGTTCAACAAGATGTGAATCAAACATTTTAGAAAAAGAAAATGACGTGTTTCTAAATTGAATTACATGGTTTTTCCTTTGTCAATATATTCCAAACAATATGATTAGGCACCATTTACATTGTATTCATTATTTTAATAATCAATAGATAGTGTGAAGCATATGAGAAGACACATATATTACATGTAAATGCTATAGCATGTTATATAAGGTTCTTGGGTGTGTTCATGGATTTTGTATTAATGTTTTGCTCTCCTTGGATAGTACTAGAGTCAATTTCCCATAAAGGCTGAGACAAAGCTGCATACAAATAGTTTTTCTAATGTATCTTTATTATCCATACCCTCCTTTTATATTATTATTACATATATTATATATAAGTGCATTGTAAGTACATTAAAATATTTTACAATCACTGCTTTATGAAATTGTCTTTTGATTTTCACTAAAGAAAATTTATGCTCTCGTTATATTTACCTGTGTAATTACCATTGCCATTACCTTTACTTCTTCAGGTAGATGTGAACTACCATTCAGTCTCCCACCAATTTCCACTTCCTTTATTTCCTGTAACTATTGCTTGAATGTTAAACAGGTGCTTTTTAACCTTAAGCTAGATGATTCTTTCAGCATTAGGCCTGAAATCTCCTTAGTCAAATCCATCAACTTACTACATACATTTTATATTTGCCATGTAACAGCAGGTAACAAATAGAACTACAACATAACAAGGGCTCCTGTGCCTTTGGCTTTCAAGAACATGTTATTCACCAGTGACCTCTAAAATATCTTCTGCCAAAAACATTTTCAAGTCCTTCACAAATTCTACCCACTAACTGGTCCCACTAACAGTGTCAGATTTTTTTTTCATTTTGTTTTAATTTTATAATGACACCCATCTCTTGGGCACAAAAGCCTTTTCTCTATTGCTGCATAAAATGAACTGAAACTCACTTGTATGAAATGGTAATAATTATTCATTTTCATTGTCTCCTATTTCTGGCTATTATATGGGTTTAACTAGGTGAATTGTGTCCAGCATCAAGTAATCACAGTCCATCATTTTCTGGGTCTGGAGTCATCTCAAAGCCTTACTCACTTAATTGTCTAGCAAGTACCACCAGTTGTGTCTGACTTCTCAGTGTGGTTACTCTTCAGAATGTGGTCTTTCCATGTGGCCTGGATTCATTACATTGTAATGGTTAAGTTTTAGTCAATTAAAGGTACTAGTATCATTTTATGACTGATACTCAAAAATCCAAGCCCATAGCATTGCTTCCACTACTGGCCCTGTCAATCTTCTCAGTTTTAAGAGCAGGAGGCACAAATTTTACCCAGTAACAAACAATAACAGAGTTCTGTACAATCCATGAGACAGGACCTGTTATCATCATCATTTATGGTAAATACAAGTTTGCCACAGAAAGAAAGCAAGAAACTGGACATTCCCTAATAAAAACCTTTTAATATAGCATTTAAAATACAAGTTCTATGTATAGATTCACTGACTAATGACCTTAGTTTAATGTCCTAAACAAACAACTAGTCTATAAAATATGAACATTCCTAATGATATATACTATGATAATGCATCTCTTATTATGGATATCCCTGTAACTTTGGTATTACTGACATACATAGAAGTGACACCAAGGATGAACTCATTTCAAAGTATATGTAAATGTGATAGGCTGTATATTCCAGAAAATTACATAAGTGTTAATGGGAGAGGTTCTTTTGTTAGAGAAGGGGAATACAAACCAAGAAACTGATATGAATGACAGTATGACTTTCAATATACTCACCAGATAGTAAAAAGGTGTGTGTGTGTGTGTGTGTGTGTGTGTGTGTGTGTGTGTGTGTGTGTGTGTACATGTATGTCTCTGTGTCTGTTTCCCTGTGTCTTTGGAATGCTGGAGATAAAACCCAGACTTTAATATTTGCTAGACAAGTGCTCTACTGGTACTTTCCATCCTCTGCTCTGTGTTTAAATTTATTCAGAACATTATTCATTTGTTTACTTTGTAAGGACATTGGACAGAATATCATGTATATTTAGGGGCTCATCATTCCTTTGAATCTTTATCATAATTATTAAAATAAAATAATTGAAATTTTTGAGAAAAAAATAAAGATGAAGATAAAACGGTGAGAGATGGAGAAAGAGACAGAGAGACAGAAAGAAAATGAATTTGAACCAGAAAAGGTAGGCAGGAACTCTAAATGGTTTTGCTGAGAAAAGGCAGTTTTGAAGCATTTCTTTATTAAACTTTCTATTCAGAATAGACTGAGAAGCGAATAAAATAAAAGAAATCCCAGAAGTCTAGAGAGAGAAATGTAAGTAATAGAGAACCAGGCTTTGGAAATGAGGTTAAGTTACCATTTGCAACAGAAGAAGAGCTAGGAAAAGAGTGTTGTTCCATTGAGGTTTACAGTACAAGCTTAAGCCTTGTACTTCCCAACTTCTATATTTCACTGTGAAATTTACATTACAAATTTCAGAATGTCCAATAATATTGCCACAGAGGGCCTGCAAAATGCCCCAAAACTATCACAAACACCATCACTTACACAGCTTGGAGACAAAAAGATAATTATTTCAATTCAAGGATGTGTCTACATGTTTCTCCTTTATCACTTTGTTCATCTATTAGTGAGTTTATAAGGAAACTGTCAATAAAATTGAGTCAATCAACCAAAACTATTATTGAGCCACTAAAATTTTCTAAGATCCAGTCTCTGTCTAAGCAGCTTAGAGTTTATTCAGTAACAGAATGGAAAGGTTTACAAAAAAGATGTTATTACGATATGACACATAGCAATATTCAGAGCTAAGAAATCATACGAAAGTAGTAACAGTTTTGCTAAGAGGACTTTGAGAAAGACAGAGATTTTGCTTGACCTGGAAACTAACAACTGAGTTCCACTCAGGAAGAAATGAGATGGATCTAGATATATTGACAAACACCACTTTTCAAGTCACACTGAATATCAAGTTGCTAAACAAAATCTTCATTAGTATCTCTGTTATATAGGAAAACCTCTGAACTAGACCCTCTGAATGAGGGTGACAGTTATGTAGCTTGATCTCTTTGAGGGGCCTTGACATTGGCACCAGAACCCTCCCTGGGTTCATAAACTGGCTTGTTGGGGCCCATTCCCTATGGTGGGATACCTTGCTCAGCCTTGATACTGGGAGGGGGGTGTCTTGGTCTTGCCTTAACTTGGTATGCCAGACTTTATTGACTCTCCACGAAAGGCCTTACCCCTTCAGAGGAGTGGATGAGGAGTGAGGAGTGAACTGAACGGGGAGATCGGGAGCAGGAGAAGGGGAGGAGGAGGAACTGAGGTCGGTATGTAAAATGAAAAATAATTTTTAAATGAAAGAAAACATTGCTGGCCTCAAAAAAAGAAAGAAAAACTCTATACATGCCTATAGATTTATATAAATCCAAGAGTCTAAGATAACATGCCCAAAAGATACTAGTGATAGATTCTTTTATAGAAGGGATGGACAGGGACAATAAAGCAAGATATTTCTAGATTCCTATGTTCACAAAAGACTTAGATTAATTTTTGGATCATATATCTTCACACGCTAGCTTATGCCTACTGAGCATTATAATTCCAGAGATTATAATTTGCACTGCAGTGATTGGGAAGCTTAATTCCATGCTCTTCACTTGTGGGATAACTAAGTCTCCATGGGACTGACACGTGGCCTAGAGCATGCGCAGTAGATATTTTCTAACAGCCAGCCTAGGTCTGCCAGAAAGTTTTGACAACAGCAAATGAGTCTGACGAGAGATGATGTGGACCTATGGACAGCGGCCACATCATTTCAGCAGATGCCAGATCAGTGAATCTCCTCCCGTGGGGCAGGGTTGAAGAGTATATAAGGCTTACTCCTACCTGGAAAACTGAACTTGTTTCAACTTGTTCCAGAAGCTTGTATCTTTGGTGTCTCGCCTACTTTCCACCACTCCCAAGGGACACCTGTCAGCATCCTGCAACATTCACCCATCTTCTTAAACTTTAGGTTGAATCATAAATGGGGTAATGTAACTTAATGTAAGGGTTGTAAAATTTGGCAACAGTGAGACAAAAAAAAATCAAAATCAAACACGTAACAAATGAGGTGTATCCTGCAAAACTCACCTTTGATGCACTGTAGGATTTCACTGCACCGTTGGCCTGAACTCAGAGCATACTGTGCACTGTGAAAGTTGCCATGTCAGACAATGCCAATAAATGCTGACTAAACCACTTTGGCTCAGATTTATGATTATTATATGTTACAAGTTGCAGTGTTTGGCTGAACACACAGGTTTCTCTTCCTTTTTATTTAGAAAAAATCATTTTACATACCAATCTCCACATTCCCTCCCCAGACCATCTTCCCATGCCCCCTACCAACCCTGCTTAACCCACCCCCCACCTGCTCCCCAAGGTCAGTGAGGCCTCCCATGAGGGATCATCAAAGTCTGTCACATCATTGGTGGAGGGCCTAGGCTGTATCTGGGCTGAAATAGTATCCCTCCATAGGGAATCCTTTTCTCCCCTTCTCTTTTTCCTCCCTCCCTCCCCTCTCCCCTTGTGTTCCCAGTTTGCTCAGGAGTTCTTGTCCCTTTCCCTTTCTTCAGGGGACCATGTGGTTTTCTCTTAGGGTCCTCCTTGTTTCCTAGTTTCTCTGGTGGTGTGGATTGTAGGCTGGTAGTCCTTTGCTCTATGTCTAATATCCATATATGAGTGAGTACATACCATGTTTGTCTTTCTGTGACTGGGTTACCTCACTCAGGATGGTTTCTTCCAGTTCCATCAATTTGGTTATGAATTTGAGGGTTTCATTGATTTTTAATACTCCATTGTGTAAATGTACCACATTTTCCCTATCCATTTTTCAATTTAGGGGCATCTAGGTTGTTTCAAGGTTCTGGTTATTACAAACAATCCTGCTATAAACATCGCTGAACATATGTCCCTGTTGTATGAATATGCATCATTTGGGTATATGCCCAAGAGTGAAATTGCTGCATCATGAGGTAGACTGATTCCCATTTTCCTTAGAAACAGCCATACTGATTTCCAAAGTGACCACATAAGTTTGCATTCCCACCAGCAATGAAGGAGTGTTCCTCTTTCTCCACATCCTCTCCAGCATAAACTGTCATTGGTGTTTTTGATTTTAGCCATTCTGGCCAGTGTAAGATGGTATCTTCAAGTTGTTTTGATTTGAATTTCCCGGATTGCTAAGGATGTTGAATACTTTCTTAAGTGTCTTTCAGCCATTTTAGATTCCTCTATTGAGAATTCTCTATTTAGTTCTCAACCCCACTTTTTAATTGAATTGTTTGGTGTTTTGGTGACTAGCTTCTTGAGTTCTTTGTATATTTTGGAAATCAGCCCTCTGTCAGATGTGGGATTGGTGAACATCTTTTCCCATTCTGGGGCTGCCGTTTTTTTGTCTTGTTGACTGTGTACTTTGCCTTACAGAAGCTTTTCAGTTTCAGGAGGTCCCATTCATTTATTGTCAGTGTCTGTGCTAGTGGAATTATGTTCATGAAGCAATCTCCTGTAACAATTCATTCAAGGGTACCTCTCTCTCACTTTCACTTCTAAGAGGTTAGGTGTGGCTGGATTTATGTTGAGGTCTTTGATCCATTTGGCCTTAAGTTTTGTGTTTTGTGCATGGCAATAGACATGAATCTATCTGCAATCTTCTACATGTCTGCATCCATTTATGCCAGCACCATTTGTTGAAGATACTTTCTTTTGTCCATTGTATAGTTTTAGCTTCTTTGTCAAAATTCAGGTGTTCATAAGTGTGTGGGTTAACATCAGGGTCTTGAATTAGATTCCATTGGTCTACCTGTCTGTTTTTGTGTCAATACCAAGCTGTTTTCAGGACTATAGGTCTATATGAGAGCTTGAAGTCAGGGATTGTGATGCCTCCAGAAGTTCCTTTATTGTACAGGGTTGTTTTGGCTCTCCTGGTTTTTTTGTTTGTTTGTTTTCTCCATATAACATGGAGTATTGTTCTTTCAAGGTCTGTGAAGAATTGTGCCAGTATTTTGATGGGGATTGCATTGCATCTGTAGATTTCTTTTGGCAAGATTGTCACTTTTACTATGTTGATCCTTCCTATCCAAGAGCATGGGAGATCTTTCCACTTTCTGGTATCTTCCTTAATTTCTTTCTTTAAACAATCAAAGTTCTTGTTATACAGTTCTTAAACTTGCTTGGTTAGCATTAACCCAAGATATTTTATATTGTTTGTGGCTAGGCTCACAACAAAAATGAAATGTTTCTCTTCTTAAAGAAAAATAATAGTTTAATTACACAAAACAAAGACTCAACAGTTCCTACTGTCATTCCTCAGTATGTAAGTATCAAATTAGCAAACCTTTGAATTATATTATATAAAAATGCTTCATTATAAAAATTGCTGTTTACATTACTGACTTGAATTTCACAAGAAATATTTAAAAGAAATTGGCTTGTATTTGAGATAGAATTTATAATTTTTGAAATGGTTTTAAATATTCTTTGGCCATTTTCTAGTATATAATTATGCAAATGGAATTCTCAGCACTGGCAGTTATAAAATTAAAATATCACTCAAGTCTTAAAAGCATTGAAGATGCTCTACATCCTGTAGTAACAAGTACTCAGCCAAGACTTAATTCTTCATATAAAAACAAACAAGCACATCTACCTCTTTAGGATGCAAATTTATTTGTATTAAATAAATGGTACAATTATATTATACCAAAGAATTGCTTTATAATGAAATCTTTTATGATTTATTATCAATAAATCTATGATTTGTATATCTATTTTATACTCCTATATACTCAGGTTACATCAAAAATTTCTCAGGTGATGGCTGAAGAGGTGGCTCAGCAGTTAATAACACTTGTTCCCAGCACCCACTTTGGGTAGCTCACAACCACCTGTAACTTCAGAGGATTTGACACCATCTTTGAGCCTCTGAAGCTCCTGTGCACAAACAGTACACAAAAGCCAAACTGTGAGCCTAGAGAGATGGCTCAGTGATTGAATGCACTTGATACGCTTGCAGATGACCTTGGTTTTGGTCCTAGCTCCCAGGTGGTAACTCACAACCTGTAACTCCAGCTCCATGTTCTGTCCTTTATGAGCACCAAGCACACATATGGCACACATACATCCATGCAGTCAAACAGACACCTAAAATAACTTAATCCTTAAATGTGTCCATGCTTGAAAACACACACACACACACACACAAACATACACACACAGAAACATGTGCACATAAACACATTTGTTTCTTAATTTCTTGAGCAAAGGGAGTCATGAGTGAAAAAAAGGTGAGTTCTTTCTTGAGTAAACGAAGGGGTCTTTCACACTACTCTCAGCATAGTTAGTACAATGGGAATTCTGAAGCTTTGCTATGGTTAGCTTAACAATTTGCTCTTAGTAAATGCAGTGGATTTAAAAAAAAGTTTTGTTCAACAGTTTGTACATCAAAGTCAACAGGAGGCACAATTGTATTAGATCCAAAATAGATTATGAGAGATCATGAAGTCTCTTTGAATGTGAGTCCTGGATACGAGCAGGCATTCACTGGACACAATCTACAGTATAGATCTTGGTCACTTTTAACTTTGAGATGTGTAATGAAAAAGGGGACACAATCAGCTTTGACTTAAGAACAATGTCTGACAACAATGTGGAGAATGAATTTACAGAAGCAGGACAGCTGCAGTAGAAGCTAGTTAGAAAGTTGTCCATCAGTTGAAAGAACGGGAGGGCACGTACTAAATCAATAAGAATGTTAGCATAAAACTAGCTGAACAATAAACAGTAGATAACACAATATGCCAAAAAGACCCAAGCCAGACAAGAAGTATTACTCATCCAGCATCTGGGGACTAACGTGTGATGGCTTTGACAGGATCGTCGAGCACTGTTATCTGCCTGAAATGCATTTGAGTGATTGGATGCTCTTTGAGAACATGGATGCATGCACTGTTGCTGCTTCATCTACTTTCTACAGGATCCAGAGACCTTCTAATTACTATGTGATGTTGAGGCCAATGTGGCAGCTCATGAAGCAGATCTAGAACTATGGCTTCCCACCAGAAGTGGAGGAGAAAGGATGGACCATCACCCAGCAGCCTGTGCTTCTGATAGCATCAATGTGTAGATGCCACTCTTGTAGCTCTTACCTGCAAGTTTAGCTTGAATTAAGGGATTTAGGGGGCACCATTTAACTTAATTACTCCTAGTTTTGGAATGTCTTTGTAAGAGTAGGGGTTGGTACAGATGAAGTATTGAAGGGAAGAAGATGGGTCACATACCTGTGTTCCCATTAAACTTTGAATATTTGTTTTATATGGATTTTTATCACTTTTCAGACATGATACTAGAGTGTGCCCCTCAGTCACTGAGGAAGCATTTGTAGCTTGTACATTTGGCAGAATGGGTCAAAAACTAATGTTGTGACCCATTTTGGAAAGAAACTATCTTGAAATAGTAGGGCATCAGGGAATGTTTGCAATGTCCCTTAAAGAAGGGGAACACTTCCTGCACAGGCTGCTGTAGTCATAGCATTGAGTCCAACCCACAACACAGCAGAGAAGGAAAAGGTGGATGGGATGAGGCCACACCCTCTATACACAGCATCAGTCTGCCTAGCCAGCCCTTAAAGTGTGCATTTGGCTGTGAAGTTGGTGAGGAATGTCATCTGCCTAGCAACCTGATATCCTGGCCATATCCCAGGGAAGGCATCTAGGGCTCTTTGAACCTTGCCTGCAGAAGCCTTGAATGTTCCTCAACCCTTGACTTCACCTGCATTACCACCTAATAACAGTTGGAAGTATTGCACAGCACTTGGCAATCAACTTCCTGTAATAAATTCAACAGCAGCAAGAAAAAAAAAAAGAAATGAATGTGTTGCCAAGGTAGACTCTAAAACCCTAAAACAAAATTTCAGGTCATATGTCTGAAAAAAATTCAACACCAACTGAAATGTGTGCTAAGATACTGAGTTCCTGACCCACATCT
Source organism: Cricetulus griseus (assembly GCF_003668045.3). NCBI lineage: Eukaryota > Metazoa > Chordata > Mammalia > Rodentia > Cricetidae > Cricetulus > Cricetulus griseus. Next base: position 159,579,969 of record NC_048598.1, read on the forward strand.
TGACCTGGATCTAAAGCCACCTCAGAGCCATAGGTAGAATTTATACTGCCAGGAGGTACTCCCTAACTGGTCCCATATAAATGTGTTGAGTCAAACAGATCATTGTATCATATAATGAACAGCTTACACCTTGTCATTTCATTCCTAAAGATAACTTGGGCAAACTCCTTGCTAGTGTCTAGAAGCTCTCTCATCCAGCAGCCACATAACCCTCCGTCAAAAGGAATGCATGTCTTACTTGGCTGAATTTGTTTACCATACACGAATGCTGCCTCTGATCAACACAGTCTTTCTTCTCAACCACATAAAGCACACTTAACACATCTGTTAAATAGTACTGGCAGATGATCATATTGAAATTCTGACTCCACACTTGCTAAATCTAGTTTTTCCCAGATTTCATTTTGAAAATTAGAAAAGCATTTGCCTATCTCCACCTTCTGAAACATTTCCTCATCCTTATGATTTATCAAGCACCAGCAACGAGTCCAGGAATTCAGAGGATTACCGGATGTGAGGCATCTGCATCTTGAATTTACTTAGAATACAGAAGTGAGGTCCCCAGGACTCTTAATATTCTGCTCTCACTCCTGGAGGCAGATAGAAATTTAACTTATTAAAAACAGGCCATTAGAAGGCCGACTTGTATGCAGTCCAATAAGCAAGCTGGAGAGCAGTCAATGATGAGATTAAGAAGGTAAAGAAAGGCCAGATCATGTAGGCAAATTAGCATAAACTGAAAATCCAGGAATACCTTGGGAACCATCACATCATTACATGATTACACTTTTCTCCAAATTGAACAAATTAAGTCAACTCTCTACTTTCCATTCCCATTCTCTTTTGTTCATTAAGTTTGTACTTAGCATCAGATAATAACAATGGTAACTATAACAAATGTTAATTCTTTCCTAAGTCCTAGGTGCGAAATTATTTGCATTGCTTATTTCTCATACTGTGCCTAAAAGACAGTATACTCGAATTCAGTTACATAATCATTTCCATTCTATCTGGCACAAGTGCAGAATTTGTTGTACGAAAGGGTGCCATGTACCTTAAAGAATCATTGAAAGACCTGAAGAAATAGATTCTGGGCTGAGTTTAGTGGGAATCATTCCAAAGGTAACTCTTCAAAGAAGGGAAGTCACTGGCCACCAAACTAAAGCTGGCTGGGAAGTTACCCAGCCAAGTGGCTGCCACAGATACGGAACTCCTATAAATCAGAAGCCGCGGCAACTGCCAGCTTAGGAACAGTTCCATGCTAGCACAATCTGCCCGAGCAGGATGGATGTTCCATGTCTTCCTTTTGGCAACAACAGAGCAAATGACTGGACATACTGAACTCTCCTCAGTGCTGCCACAGAACAAACTGGATGCCTCTACTACCTCTGTGCCAAGCAAAAAAAAACAATAAAGTTGCATAATGAGTACATCATCTGTCTCACTTCAGTCACTCAAACCTCCCAACTCATGGTAACACATTCCAAGTCATAGCTGCAAGGCTGAGAGGGGTGATTTCTCACTGGATTTATTGATAGGCAACTACTGGAAATAAAATTCTTCAATTATAAATGTGGAATTCAAATAGTTTTGGGGATTAGTAATATAAGTTACTGTTATTAGAATCTGGCTACAGCACCTTCTCACCCTTCCAAAATATTCCCTCCCTAGTTACCATTGCAGCCGCTGCAGGCACTAGACCGCTGCAGTCAGCTTCCTACCATTAGAATTATGCTTTTCAACCATTTCATAGAAATGGAATTATAACTTCTAAAGCCTTCCAAGGCTGGTTTTTATTTATTTAAGTTTCCGTGTATATGTTTGTGTTTGTACACACACATGTGCATGAGATTGTGCAGATTTGGGGGTGGGGGGGTGGGGACAAGTACCTTCAGGGGCCAGAAGGGCACATGACATTCCCCTAGAGCTAGAGTTGCAGTGGTTGGGAAGCACCCAACATGGATGCTGAGAAAGAAGCATAAATGCTCTTAACTGCTTAGCCATCTCTTTAGCTCCCTGTGTCTAGCCTTTTCACCTACCATGAGGCATTTTATTTTACATGAATATACTGAAAGTCGCTTGTTTCTTTTATAATTGTGAGTAACATTTAATTGACCACATGGGCATTACATAATTAAATACCTGTTATTCTAAATGAACAGTCAGGTGGTATCTAGTTCAAGCTACTAGGATTAGTTATGAACATTCACTTACAAGCCTTTGAGCACATACTTTTCTTTTTCTGGAATCAATGCTGAAAATGAAATCAATAGGTTACAAAGAATATGTCTTTGCCTGCTTAACCTTGTGAGAATCCATCAGCCACTTCAAAGTGCTATAACAATTTGCATTCCTACTAGCTATATTTAACAATCATGAAAAGTCTGCATCCTTACTTGCTGTTATTCTATCCATTCCAGTGAGTGCATGGTTTATGTTTCAGTTTTATTTGCATCTCCTGTTCACTCACCATGATGAACATATTTATGCCATTTACATATCTTTCTATGTAAAGTGTCTGTTCAAATGTTATGTGCATTATTTTAAAAAGAGTTGTACTTTCTAGTTTTAGTTGGCTTAGAATTCATTTCCTAGGCCAGGCTGACCTTGAACTTGCTATCCTCCAGCCTCAGCTTCTGCAATACTGGGTTATAGGTGTGTTCCAACCATGTGTAGTTCTCAGTACCTTCTTGTTAATGTTTATGAGTACATATGTATATACTGTGCTGTGTAGGTGTGAAGAGTGTGGCAGTGTAAGGAGTAAGCTTACTCACAATAAGGCTATTCGTGCTGATGTCAGGGGACCACCTCTGGTATGGGTCCTCATTTGAGACAGTGTCTCTTGACCTGGCTGTGGTGGTCCTTTAATCCTAGCACTCAGGAGGCAGTAACAGGCAGATCTCTGTGAGTTCAAGTTCAGCCTGGTCTATGAATCAAGTTCTACGACAACTAGATCTGTTACGCAAACTAGAACTGGTACGCAAAGAAGCCCTATCTTGAAAAACCTATATAAAAAAAAGACAGAGTCTGTCAGTCTTTAGTATTGTGTAAGCCAGGCTAGCTGACCTATTAATGTCTATATTCTTGTTTCTGACTTCAATATTCCCATGGGAATGCAGGGATTACAGATACATGAGCTACAGCACCTGGATTTTTCATGGGGTCATGTCCTGGTTAGCCTTCACTAGCAACTTGACACAGCCTATAGCCAACCAAGAGCCTTAGTGGAGGAATTCCCTAGTTCATAAATCTTTGAAGTGACTGTTTTGTTAACTGATGTGGGAGGGCCTAGCTATTACAGGAGTTGTCACCCACAGTCAGATGGCTCTGTATTGTATAAGAAAGCCAGCTGTTTATAACAGCTGGGAGCTAGCTAGCTAGCAAAATCTGCCAATGCTCTTGCTATACTTCTTCGGCTAGAATGTTCCTTCATCAGAAATAATGTTATATCAAATAGCAAATTGGCCTGCCTTCGTGTCCCCCCTTCCTTTACTTCCCTCAGTGGCAGACAGTGACCTGAAACTGTAAGCTGAATAAACCCTTTTCTCCCCTAAAATGTTATCATGGCAGCAGAAATGAAAGTAGAGTAAAGAGGTAGTGGGTCTGGTTTTTACGTGGATTTCTGGGAATCCAAAGTCACTTTTGTGATAACATAGCATAGCAAGCACTGCACCCAGTGGGATATATCTTTGGTACTGTATTCTTCAAAGAGAAAAATAATTACTTTATGTAATGTTTTGGAGGACAGCAGGTAGCATTTTTAGACAGTCTCTCTCTGTTGTACTGGCCTAGAACTCACTATATAGTCCAAGATGGTCTCAAACTCATGGCCATCTTCTGCCTCAGCCTCTTGACCTCTGTAATCACAGGCGTGAACTGCCAAACACAAATAAAATATAAACATTTTAATGATTCCTATTTTATGGTTCATGTGTTTTCCAAGTCTTGGCTAAAAGATATAAACAGATCACAATGAAGGTTAGTCTGTGTTTTTATCTAGGTTTCCAGTTTTGTCTCAAGTTTTGCATAAGTTTTCAAGGTTTGTATAAATGCCTGGAAGTTTGATTTTCCAAATAGGCTACCTAATTCCTGTATATAATTTGTTGAAAAGATCATCCTTTTTCCACTTAATGGGCTTTGTGCTTCTGTCCAAAATCAGTTGAGCTTGTATTAGTGGATCTATTTCTCCATTCTCCTACTTCTGTGTAAGCACCTAGGGACCTCTTGGTCAAAATCACTTTTATCATAATATTAAGATATTGTTTAAGATTTTAATTATCTTTTTCTCATAAATACTTGGTGGTATTTTTAGAAGATAGATGTAACCATGCAACAAATTGAAACTGAAGTTTAAAAATCTGTTAATACCCCAAATACAAGAATATATGAAAATATGCAAAGAAATACTACTTCTCCCATTAATTTTTTGAAATGTTGGATATGAGAATGTGGTTACTTTTCATGAAAAATGTACTGTTCATTAATGAAGACATTGGAATTATTTGATAGCAGTTATGTAAAATAAATAGGTAAAATACTAGTAAAAATTTTCAATTCTTAAGTAAACTGTAACAATTAAGATAACTAAAGATGTAGTTATCCATTTAGCTCACATAAGCAGCATTCTAGAGTCTTTCATTTTTTCACAGTTTAAAGTAAATTTTGTATGTGTACTTGTGTTTGAACACATGCAGGTTGGGGACAAAGGATAGCTTTCAGGAGTCAGTATCATCCTTCTATCAGGTAGGACTTGGGGATCAAACTCAACTCACCATGCTTGGCAACTGGCATCTTGATCTGTGAGACATACTGTTGATGCTGGGAGGTTCAAATATTGCATGAATATATTAGCATCTTAGTCTAGTTTAATAATTAAATCCTTTTATTAGTTTATTTTTTTCTTTTTTGACAGTTTCACATACATGTATATGCACGCACACACATATATAGACATAATGTACTGTAATTATGGTCACCATCCTCTATCACATTCTGGTGTCACCCTTTCTTTCCCACTGAGCCTCTTGTTCTCACCTAGTCTCCTAGTGGTGTCATCATTTAGTCAAAATGACTTTGTCTCCTACAAGAACCACTAACACTCATTAGCTCTTCAGGACAGATTGAGGCATCATGAATACCTTCTTTATCCATGTGTAAAGTTGAAGGGCATACCTAGATGGTAAGCATTTTATGACACTCTTCCCTATCTTCTGGCTCTTCAATTCTTTCCACTTTCTTCTCTCTGATGTTCCTGGGCCTGAAGACAGGGGAGCAGTGACATAGTTATCTCATTTATGGAGAATAATTACCAATCACTTATTCTCAGCAAAGAGATACGAGTTTCTGCTTGGAGTACAACCAATGACTTTGTGATTGGATCTAAGGTCCCCTCACTAAAAGTGATATGCACTTGATACTATAAACATGGTCAAAAACTAATTGTTGGGGAGGGGGAATCTAAGAGGGGGAACACACAATTGTTCTTTTCCTAAATGAATGCTGTCAAGCAGCCCTCTAAATGTTTATATTTACACCCACAGACTATAACAGCTAAGTCTGGGGCAGAGAGGTTCATCTATACAAAGGGTGATGGTTAATGCAGAGACTAAAAGTAAATCTCAAAATCAGATATTGTTGGTCTTTCAAATGTGCCTTCTCTTATAACATCATATGTTGTACCTTAGTCTCACATGGGTTTTCTTATGAAAATTAAGTTGCTCTCACAGCTATATTGTATTGCTGTATGGAAACTCTAGGTGAGAAATCATTTCTGTAGACAAGCTCTTGGCAAAACTCAGTTCCTCGAGGCTGCAAAACTGAAGACCCGATTCCTAGCAGGCATTCAGTTACAGCTGTTCTCAGTCTCTTTGTTGACCTGTCACCCCTACCTCCATCTTCAAAAACAGCAAGAGTTCCTCTCCTGCTCCAAATCTCTCCTCTCTATTCTGTTTCATCCATATCACCTACAAAGGAAATGCAAATGGTTAAGCTCTCGTGAGATTAGACAGGGTCCTCCTGGACCATCAAGGATATTCTCACCATCTCAGGGTTCAATTTTTAATCATTTTTGGATAGTCACTTTGCCCTTATAAGATAATGTATTCATAAGTTCAGGGGATTAGGAATAAAATTTTCTCTATAACAGAGAGTGAAGCATGATTGGCACCAACTACCATGATTGATTTTGTATTCTAAATCCTTTGTGTTTCAATATGAATTTTAGAACGAGCCTTTCAGCTCTCTATAGTGCAATACATATGACATTAAAGCTGAAAGAGGGAGACAGGTAGAAGCCAGTATGAAAGAGTCACAGGGTGATGATAGGGATAGTAGGCAAGGAAAAACAATGTGAAAAGATAGTTATATATGAAAATGTTACAATGAAACCCATTAATTTGTAAGCCTTATCAAAAATTAAAAACATTTTTAAGCTGCTTGGCTTCCTTATTGTGACTATGTTGAATTTACAGGTCAACCTTGGAGGAATTAACTCATATCACAACACGGTGGGGTCCCTCTCTTTGAGTCCAGTTTTTAAAGTGTTTATTCTCTATCAGTATTTCATTATTTCCAGTGTAAAATGTGTGCAGGTTTGTAAAAATTCTGCTAAATCTTCTCTAAGTATTTAATATTTGGGTATAATTACAAGTGTTATTTTAAATTACTCATTGATAAGTTGTCCATAGAAATACTATTAAACTTGTGGTTTTTACTGTCTCAGTACTGGTATTTTTTTATGTTCATTGGGTTCCAGTTAATGATTCATTTTCTATTGTTACCCATTCTATTTTCTTACCAACTTCTCCTTGGCTCACTGCCTTCCCTCACTCCAGTGAAGTGCTGAAGAGAAATGATCAAAGTGGCATTTTGCCTTACAGCATAACTTAGCACTATAGGAGGAAAACACTCCGTTTTACCACAAAAATGGTGTCGAAAATAAGTTTTTCTTAACTTCTATTATCAGATTGAAAACTATTCTCTTAGATCCTAGTTTTCTAAGTTTTTATTGTGAATAAATGTGGATTTTTTAAAATGTTTTTCTATTGAGATGTGTGCACTTTCATGTTTTTTCCAGTGAGAGGTTATGGTTGTTTACATTGATTTATTTAAACTAATCATGTTATTCAAATCAACCCAGAGTGGACATGTATTTTTTTTTTGTATTTACAAAAGACTGGATTCAAGTTATTGATAATCTGTTAAGGTTATTTGTGAAGCATTCCTTCATCATTTTTGTAAGACTTTGTATATAATTGCTTTATTTGTTTTTCTTAAATATTTGGAAAAGTCACTTGAGGCTGATTTGTTTTTCAGATATTTTAGGTATAAGTTTATAAATGTGAAATAAGTTTGTGATTATTCAGTGAATTTATTTCAGTGATATCAAACTCATTGCCACAAAGTACTGATAATAATTCCCAAAAATTCTCTCACTGTTTATTGGGCCTTTAATGATATCCCTTTATTATGACTACTAATAATTTATCTTCTGCCCTCCATTTTTGAACCTTTATTATAGGATTAAGGTCTCTTTATTTCAGAAGACAGCAGGGTGAAAAACAGGCCAGAGCTAGGTTATAGAACCCAGCCAGCGCGGCCAGAACAAAAAAGAGAGAGGGTCCCCACGTGCAGCCCCTTAAGAAGCTCCCTTACGTCACCCCGGCTTTCCTTCACCACGCCCTTCTGGGAGAGTCCCCGGATCCACCTGGTACCTGCCCCAGGACTATTGGGCGGGGCTAGGGTGACTCCCTACAATTCCCCTTTTAGTCTAAGAGAGGATTAAAACTTAATAGTGTAAAATATCCAAAACTAACAATCATAAGGGTGAAATACAAGAAGATACTATAATCTGCTATGGTACATCCTATGTCTATTCTAGCTAAGTCTTAAAGTCATGTGGAAAAAGTGTCTAACTTGAACACCTTCTTCCAATCCCAACTCTAAACAATAAGAAGGTCATTCTTAACTAGGCTTACACTACCCTAATACACAATAATGGGGAACGGGGGCATAGCATCTTCTAGGTTACTTCCTGCTGAAATGGGACGATGACGGTCATGTGGGGCCCCTGTGGAAAAAAAAATGCCAGTACAGGGAAAGTCTCTAATGAGTTATGTCTAGTCCATGTTAGATGAGATTTGTTTGATTGAAGATCTACGTTGAAATCCTCAACTTGATTGAAGTCGTTACTCGAGGTTCTGGTTGGAGTGTCAGTCGAAACGGAGGGAGTTGAATCCAGTGCAGTCGGGGAGGTGTAGTCCAATTCCTTTTTTAGAGCCTGCAGGGATTGCTGTCAGGCTGGGTCTTGTTGGCTGTATGGGACTCAAACATAAGTGTCATCAGAGAAATGTTCGCTTGTTCATGTATGTGTACCGGGAAAGGTACCTTGACGAACCTTGACTAACAACGATTATGAGAGGGGGTAAAAGAAAAGCCAAGAAAAAACAAAGATAGTCCTCTTATTCTTCATTTATTCTGTATTATAGCAATTGGCTTCTTGATATAACACAGAAACTTTTAAATGTTGTTAAATAACATGCTTGGATTTTAGAGTAGGAAAGCCAAATCCAACTCTAAATCCAGTCTCGATTTAGTTGAATAGGGACTAGGAAATGAATAGACATAGAGTTATTCGAGAGACAGCTGTAAATTTTACCATATAGCACGTTCCTTTTGTTCGATGGTTATAGCTACGTTCTTTCCTTGAGTATCCATACATGTAGCGTCCTTTGACTTATAGAGGGGGGTTCCTCAGAAAATACCTGTCAGTCATCCTTGTTGAGGGGGTTGTCTCCCTCAACTCGAATCTTGATCAATTTTGATGGTATCCAAAGATTTTCTTCTCCTGTGGAGACAAATGTAAAACCCCTACCCCAACGTAATATATGTCCAGGTTTCCATACCGAGGTCAGCACATCTTTGTAATACATTGGTTGGTTTAGTTCAGTTGTTTTTTTCGTAGTCCAGTGTCTTTCCGCAGCTGTCTGCCCACTGTCATTGGCATTAAGAAAGTTTAGCGTTAATAAGGCATTATGCAATCTATGTTTGGGGGGTTTCGACTTACCAGCTTGCCTATGGAGCATCTCCTTAAGTGTCCTGTTAGACCTTTCGACGACTGCTTGTCCTGTAGGGTTGTGTGGTATACCTGTGACATGCTTAATGTTATAATATTTGAAAAACTGTTCCATTTTTGTGGAGACATATGCTGGAGCATTGTCAGTTTTTATCTGTGCCGGTATGCCCATAACTGCCATCACCTCCAGTAGGTGTGTAATAACGGAATCAGCTTTTTCAGAGTTGAGAGCAGTAGCCCATTGGAAACCTGAGAATGTGTCAATAGTATGATGCACATATTTTAAATTTCCAAATTCTGTAAAGTGAAAAACATCCATTTGCCAGATCTCATTCCTCCGAAGGCCTTTAGGATTACATCCTGCTGCCAGTGGAGTTTGTTTATAAAAGGAACAAGTAGGACAGTTTCTCACTATCTCCTTGGCTTGTTGCCAAGTGATGGCGAAGCCCTTCTTTAAACCCTTGCTATTTACATGATGCTTTTTATGAAATTCCGAGGCTTCTAGCACAGTGCCAATCAATAAATGATCGATCTCATCATTGCCTTGTGCCAGTGGGCCTGGCAGACCCGTATGGGATCTGATATGCGTAATGTACAGTGGGTTACTTCTGTTTCTGATTGTTTCCTGTAACTGTAAGAACAATGAGGTTAGTTCAGTATTATCAGGGACAAATTCTGCAGTCTCTATGTGCAAGACGACTCTTTCTGCATATTGGGAATCAGTAACTATATTAAGAGGTTCTGTAAAATCCATAAGCAACATAAGAATTGTATATAATTCTGCTTTTTGTACAGATATATATGGACTTTGAACTACTTTACTTACCTCATCTGCTTTATAACCAGCCTTACCTGTTTTGTTAGCATCAGTGTAGAAGGTAATAACTCCAGAAATGGGAGTTTGTCTTACAATGCGTGGAAGAATCCAAACTGTCTTTTTTATGAATTTAATTCTGTCGGTTTTGGGATAGTTGTTACTAATTGTTCCCAAAAAGTCGGTGAGAGCTATTTGTCAATATTCATTATCCTTCCATAAGGAGGAAATCTCATCATTAGTTAAGGGTACTATAATCTCTGCTGGGTCTTTCCCAGTCAACTGACGAAGTCTTAATTTGCCCTTTAAAATCAAATCAGAAATCTTTTCTATGTACGTCTTTAACTTTTTGTTCTGCTTATGTGGCAAGAATATCCATTCCAATATAGTGTCTTCCCTCTGCATCAGAATCCCAGAAGGGTATTCTCTGGATGGCAAGATGACGAGAATGCAGTCTAGATCAAGGTTTATCCGATCTACATGCGCATCCAATATTCTGTTTTTTACCCATTGTAGCTCTTTTTCTGCCTCAGCCGATAATATTCGTGGACTGTTTAAGTCCTTATCACCTTTTAGTGCCATTTTTAAATGCCTAAGTCATGTCCTTCCACACCTTACGTCACCCCGGCTTTCCTTCACCACGCCCTTCTGGGCGAGTCCCCGGATCCACCTGGTACCTGCCCCAGGACTATTGGGCGGGGCTAGGGTGACTCCCTACACTTTATTATATGCTTATCAGTTTTGTTGTGCTTTTTTGTGGGGGGGACTAACTCCTGCCTTCCTCTACCTTCTTTATGTCTACCACTTTATTGACTTCACTCCTTTTTTATTTTCTTCTTCCTATTTTAATTTATCATTTTTTTCATCTGCTCATCAGCTTTTACTTCCTCTAGATGAAAGCTGAAATCTTTATTTCATGCTGTTTTCTCACTACATATAAGCATGCAATCTTATATGTTGTTAGATATTATTTTAGCTGTTCATTATACAATTTGAAGATTTGTTTTAATTTTCATTCAGCATAAAATACTAATTTATTCTTAATTTATTGACTGACATTTGGATTATGTACATCTTTGAAGTTTATCTTATAAATATAATTTCCAAATAATTTTGTGCTTTTCAATTTAATCTACATGTATTGAGAAGTTATTTTGTTTGATTTCATTTTTTAGACTTATTTATTCTATTATTTCATGTATCAAGTGTTTTGATTTTTCCACATGCATGCCTTATGCTCAAAAAGGCCAGAAGTGGGCATCCCATTGCATAGGACTGGAACTGTGGATGGTTGTGAGCCTCCATGCGGGAAGCAAACCTGGGTTGTACAAAAGAGCAACAAGTGGTCTTAAATGCTGACCCATACTTCTAGACCCTGATTTCAATTTTTTGAAAGAAAGTTTTTGTGGGCCTGGAGAAATAACATATCAGTTATCAGTCTTCCAGAGGAACTAAATTTGGTTCCCAGTACTCAACAAGATTCATGACTATTGATAACTTCAGTTCCAGGAAATCCCATGCCCTCTTCTGTCCTCTGTAGGTGTGAGGCATGCATGTGGTCCACAAATACACATGCAGGCAAAACACCCATACACATAAAAGTTAATTAAATATTTTCAGTTCTGATGACTCTCTGGTGGCCCAGTAAATGGCATACCTCAGGGAATGTTCCTTGTGCTCCTTCACTCCATGTCTGCTCTGCTGTTGATGGGACATCTGTGAGAAGGGGGCTGGCCTTGTTCTAAAGATCTACCATATCATTTATATTTGTTAGCACCATATATAAATTTCTGAGAGACAAGGATTGAACTCTTCAAATCTATGAACAGGCCTCTGTAATCTTGCCACTTTATCAGTTTGTGAGTCATTTACTTTGAAATTCTACTGGTTTTACATTTAAAATTATAGTGTTCATCAATTTACCCTTAAAATCATTGTGTTCATTAATTTACCCTGTGGTAAAATCCCTAGTAACTATGTCAGTTTTGCTATCACCTACACATAACCTTCCAGTTTCCTTTTGGTTTTGTTTGGCAAATGTGGGCTATCCTTCTTAATTCTTTTTCTCTGATACACTTTTCTCTTCAGAGTTTAAAATGGATTTATTTAGACAGAACACTTTGCAGTTGTTTTTTAGCTGTTCAGTAATCTGTCTTCCTTTATTTAGATTGCTTTTGCAAAAGTAAAAAAGATTTACTTTTACTCTGATTATGAATTAGACAGTTCACATACTCCTTTTCCTTCCATCCCTCTGTCCCCCTTTCTCTCTTTCCTGTGTTACATGTTAGGTATGAAATATCCCTGAAAGACTCATGTTTTAAATTCTGAGTCCTCAGCTGGTGATTGGCCCCTGGGAGTTCTCACTTCAGCAATGAGTTAATTTCATGATGTACCTTAATACCACATCCTGCTTCCTTTTAGAATACTTATGCTCTGTCCATCTCCATTAATATCCACACATATTTGCTTATTTCAAGAGTCTCTGTGCAATGTAAAATATGGAAATATATGTCATTACGGTCCATAAAATACAGCCTTCTTAAAGATGATATCATTGTGTTAGTAAACTATTTCCCCCTCACACACTTTGTGCTACTTCTTTTACACATTTTCTTTCACCTGAATTTTAATCCAAAGAATGTATGTTTCTGTTCTTAGATTCTCTTTAAGAAATTGTACAAATTGCTAGGCAGGGGTGGTGCATGCCTTTAATCCCAGCACTTGGAAAGCAGAGGCAGATCTCTGTGAGTTCAAGGCCAGCCTGGTCTACAAGAGTTAGCTCCAGGACAGCTTCCAAAGCCACAGAGAAACCCTGTCTCAGAAAAAGATTGTTCAAATTATGTTTCAAAATATGTTTTTTATATTTATGTATATACTTACTATTCCTAGAAGTCATCATTTAGTGTGTGTGTGTGTGTGTGTGTGTGTGTGTGTGTGTGTGTGTACATATAATCATGCATATACAGCTTTGTGAAGGAAATGAGTGTCTGTGCATGCCAGGGCAATGAGTTGGCATCAGGTGTCATCCTTAATTGTTTCCCATCATAGTTTAGAAACAAGTCCTCTCACTAAACCAGAAGCTCACTGATTCAGCTAGACTGTGTGGCCACCTAGGCCAAGGGGTCTCCCTGCCTCTGCCTCCCCAGTTCTGGGATTCTAGGCCTTTAACACAATACCCAGCATTTATATATGTGTACTAGGAACCAAACTCAGTTCCTGCTTATGCACTGAGCATTTAACCCACTGAGACACCTACTCAACCTCTCTTTATTTATTTTTATGTATTCAAGTTTTAACAAGTACCACTTTTTTTTTCCACCTGAAATCTTCGTGTAACTTTCAGAGCAGCAAAAGGTCTTCAGAGTCACAGGAATCTGAGCCTCCAGTTGATAAGAGATATTTTTATTTATTTCATATTTTAATATTTTACTCTGTGTTTTTATGCTAAGATTTTCTGACTACATTTCTCAGCAATTTAAACTATACTTGTTTCTGAAATATAGGCTGTGTGTTTTCATTTGACCTGATGAGTTGAGCTTTTGGGATCAATGACTTCAAGTTTTCATCAATTTGGACGAAATTGGGCCAACTTTCTCTTTAAATATTATTTATGTCTTGTCTCCCCACTCAACCACTATCACAACTTTTTCTTTCTTGGATTCAAGTGTATGTTCAACTTGATATGGTCCAATGGATGCTAATATCATGTGAAATTTTGTCCAGTCATTTAGCTCTCCATACTTAGTGCCCTGTTGTGCCTGTGCCATTCAGTTATGTCTTCAAAGTCACTGTTCATTTCTTCTTCTCTGTCTAAGGTGTTTCAAACTTCAGTTCTGGTCTTTATATTGTATTAAGATTACTTTGAGTCTCTTTATATTTTCATTTCTCTATTCATAATGTTTTTATATCTTCTGTAAATATATAATATTCATAACAGCTGCTTTAGAGGTTTGTTGTGAAGTCGGTTATTTTGCAATAATATAATAATATTTCTATAATAATTTGTTTCTTATATTTGTCATGAGTAACATTTCCCTACCTCTTAGTATGCCAGGCATATTTTTTTCAATTATAGATACTTTTAGTTTAAAGATATAAGTGCTAGGTTTTGTTATATTCTTTTCACAACTTTGCTCTGGCCTGCAGTAAATGATTTTCAGTTCAGTTTCTGCCTTTCAGGGTTTCAAAGTCTTTGAATGAAGGTTGTCTAGTGTTTTCTATTTTACTGTGTTTATTGTTGGTTTGGTGTGGACAGAGCAGTCTTCCTCTAAGAACAATATCTTTCACTAAGAAAGCCTGAAATTTCTGAGGATTCAGTTGAGGGATACCTGTGTTAAGAAGCTTTGCACTCTTTCTGGCTGGAATATGAGGTACTCCTAGCCTTATGTGTTCCTAGAGAAATTTGGTCTATGGACTCCCACTGCCTTTTTCTGAAGCTTTAGGAAATTTCACTGATGTTTATATAAATTAATACCTTGACTTAAGAGAGTCTCTCTGATGCTCTCTTTGCAAGCTCAAAGTTTTCTTATTTCTAGAATTGACCATTCAAATTACAGTTATTATGACCTCTCTGCACTCCAATCTCCTCAACAGAGCAAGACCACTAACTAGGCTTTTGCTGATTCTCTCAGGCTACAGTATAAGTTGCATATTCCTCTGGCAGTAAACTGGGGGCTCCAGGTCTCAACTCATTTCTTTCCACTCTCTCAGGCATCATACTACTAGAGAGATTGTTGTCCAAATTTTATCTCTTTTAATTACTAATTTATCAAAAGAGCAATACTTATAAATGTTAAGAGATCAGAGGCAGAAGTGGAGAAATTAAGAAACACCATTTTCATTTTCAACATTGCATCAAGCAGATAAAGATGGAGTAACTTTTCAGTTCTAACCCCACCATATTTGACTACATTAGCTGATGCTTCAAAGAAGAATACTTGGGAAAATAACAGAGATAGTAAGTAGCAGAATTAAAATTAGAAAAACCAGCCTCTGCACTTGGCTCCTTTTCTCTACTTTCTCTTAATCAACTGTTCATGCTCACCCTTGTCTGACTTCCATCTACCTTGGATTTATCATTAACAGATTAGCATTTTCATGCCCTACCAACCAAACCAGATGGAGAGAAGGTCCTAGGATATTAGATATCACATAAAAATTGTCAACACTATGACAGACAAATAAGGAATGAAAAACTAAATCCATGGACTTTTATATTCATGTCAGTCTGAAAACCTGAATGACTGTAGCTCTCCTTCTCTCTCAGGACAGATCTCCTATAAATAAAGTCTCAACATCTTATTTCCTTTATACTCAATTACCTTTGCCTTATATTTATAATTCTTCTTTAAGTAGACAAATATCAAGTTCTGAATTTTTGGTGTTAGAATTGAGAAATTAATAACAAAAGAAGCACATCACTCAATGTCTGAGCCAACAGAACTCAGTCCTGTGAAGGTTTTTGTTCACTTGGTATAGAAAAGTGGCACTCACTTATTTGTCATTAGAGTTTATTCTCCAACAACAAATATTGTTCAATCTCTGGAATCCTGGCTTTATAAATCATTTAAGGCAACACAGAATCTATTTATAAACAACGTTCAAAGGCCATATTGTGTCCCCAATTCACTTGCCAAAGTCCCACTGAGACAGAGTCATGTGCAGATCAAGGTCATGCCACAGCTAATATTCTCACTTTGACCTCCATGTGAGAAACTGGGACAAAGGCATGTCTTCCATCAGGAAAGTCTAACTCCTGTGTAACTTATTAGGGTTGAAGGCCAAATACAAAGGCTTAGTTTTTAAAGAATTGTTGCCATGGCTTGGGCACTACACAGATGTGTATGCGTATCAAAGCAAAAGGCACCAACGGATTGAGACTGCTCAGATCACAGCCAAACCAAGAGCTCTCACTCTTAATCCAGCAGTCACTGCCTTAAAGCTCTCAAACAATAAGCTATTGATCATCCTGAATCAGGCACTCTCTTCCTCCCTCCCCCTCACTTACCCACTCAGCTTCAAGCAAAGCTGTTGCAGTCAAAATAATATACTTTAAGAAAAATTGGTGTCCTTAAAATTGCTAGTTTTAAACCTGCCTCCAACAAAGGTAATTCTGTACCGTAACTCTTATCTTTCCATGTCTTGAATAATTACACAATTTAGAAACTTTATCCCAGTCTGTCCCTTGTTTGTATCTAGCAGTATATTATTTTCTCCTCAAGCGACAGGGTTCATAATTTCCATGCCACTGCTGTTTTGAAGATGAAATATGTTCTTTATTATCTCAAACAGCACTTGATGCATCACATTTAGCCAGTGTTCACACAAGTCAAGTGGAGGAGATCCTGTTATAACGTAGACATTTCTGTGCATTGCGCACTCAGGTGAAAAGGTGAAGTCAAGTGTGCAGTGGCTGGGAATTTATGAAAACACTGAAAGTCCTCCACATGAGAAAATATCACAGAGATGCTGTCTCCTGTCTTTCAGAGCCGTATTTGAGGTGATGGCCCATTTTAGGTCATAACAACATCAACCCCGGTAAGCTGATTTTAACCATTCTGTCTGAAGATTGGAAGTCAGAGTTGTATTGCCCTCATTTTTTTTCTTTTTTTATTTCAATAGATTTTTTCTGCCTCTGCTGCTTAATGCAGGCTTTATGCCAAAACCATCTTAGAATGTCTGTTGTGCCAGATGTCACCCCTTTGCCCTTTTGCTCTATCTGCAGATTTTCTTTTAACAAGCGCTAAAGCCCAAGTTAGCAAGCATGCATTTTCTACAGTCAAAGAGGCATTGTGAATAACACCTTTTGTGTTTTGAATAACACTCTCAAAGAGCACAGCACCTTATTCAAGCACTACATCTCAAAAAAAAAAAAAAAGAAAGAAAGAAAAGATTATTCATGCTCCTTTCCATTTAAAGTGAGATCTTTAAAGTTTTGGTGTATGAGCTCAGCCTCCTCACCCACAGTGGAAGGTCAGACCGGAGCTTTACTACCAATGTTTTGGGTTTGGGTCCCACTGATGATTTCAGGAAAAGGGGAGTAAAAAATACTGTGCTGTCCATAAATACTTTACATCTACTCTAAATTCCCAAAACAGACCTGCAGAGTATGAGTCGTCCCCACAGGTACTAACTACCTGCCGAGGGTCAGCAGAGTGCACCACTCAAAGCGGTGGGTATGGTCTGTGCAACTGCAGGGAGAAGAGTTCTGGGATCAAGGCTAGGATAGGAGGAGCTTCTAGATGAGGAGATGGCCAGCATTGACCTCCTATTCACTTGTTAGCTTGCAACTTTGGAAGTTTCTGTTTGGAAACTGGACAACATTTAACAGGTTGAATATAATGAGCCAGAAGGCAAGACATTTAGTATTCTAGACTTAGGACTACTGAAATGGTCTCCAGGGAGGTTAGGGTATAATAATTCATTCTATCAAGAAGTCCCTGTTTTAAATAACCAATTCTGTGTTTCATATAAGTTGATTTCTCGTCATCAAATTTATTTTACACAAGAGATATCAAGCTATAAAATCACAATAACATTCAATATATGAGGTCATAGATTTTGATCCTTTTAAAATTGAAATAGATCTTAGAGAACATTTCTTGTTAACACAAAAAGTAAAAGTGAGTATGAAGTGAGTTGGCTTGTGTTTTTAGAAAGTACTAGGTAACAGCCATAACTTTAGGAAAAAAGCCACAGGCTAGCAATGAAAGGGAAAGCAACCTTCTCTCCTCATACACAAGGAACAAGAATCCTTCTGAGGTGTGAACTTATTCAAGGTTGGAAATTGTTCTTTGTCCTTCTCCTCCCACACTGCTCTCGCCATACCATAAATAACAATTATTTGTAAAACTTTTTGGGAATGGACAGTCCTGCCAAGAATTATTCTTCAGGGAGATTCAAAGATCATATGGTATTGGAGGCAAATAAATGCTGTTACCATGTCATGTCATGCCTCCTGCCTGTGGCTGGGAGGAAGGTGTTAGTGAACCACTAAGTACTTAAAGTCTGAATACATAAAAAAGGTCTCTCTATACCCCAGGCTGGCCTCAAATTCCCAGCCTCCTTTCTTAGCTTCCCAAGTGCTGGGAAAACATTTATGTGTGTCCAACCAAGTCTCTGCTCATATTCCAATTTGCACAGGAATACTTTACTTTTCATTACAATTCTCCATATCCTTCTGCTATAATTTGAATGTGAAATGTGCCCCCATGAGCTCATGTGTTCAGACTTGATCCCTATTTTCTGCCAATATTTGAGAGGCCACAAAGTCTTTAGCACACAGGGCCTAGTAGAAAAGAAAACAGTAAAATTTTAGCTCTGCCCAGCCCTGTTTGGGGATCTAAGGTCTCTGCTTCCTAACTCACTGAGATACAGGCAATCAGCCCCATTCTCCCATCATCACGGTCAAGAACTGGTCCAACCACCATAACTCCTTTACCATGATAGACTATCCCTCCTTTTAATGTCAACCAAATATAACTAAAGCAGTGAGAGTTAGGTAGTAGTAATATTCACAAATTCTCAAACCCATTGATGTAGTAAATGCAGACACCACTGCTTTAAAAGTAAAGTAAAATCTAAAAACCTCCATAGTACCTGAAATTAGAGAAAGTATCAAATTCACAATACAATGACAAGTAAGCTTTTGGTGAGAATACTAACAAACAATTAACAAATAATGATCTCTTTTTTTCCCCTAGTACTGTGTCACAAAAATACCAGACACAGAGAAAGTAGAGAAAACTCAAGAAAAACAAATATTACATCAGCCCTATGATTTTACTTCACAGACTTCCATGGTTGTCCTGAAGTTATTAGAAGCAGTGAAATTAGCTCCAGTGCAGAAAACTTTATCACGTTGAGAGATGTAGAGAAGGAAAGAAGAAGGATGTAGCAAAGCTGTTTACATAAAGAAAGACATCACAGTAATGAGCAATGACTGTTTCAGACTTCATCTCTGGTATTATACTTTTGTGATTGTTATGAACAGTCTGCAAGACCCCCAAAAAGACCACCAAAGAGCAAGCTCACTGATGCAAATGCAAATGGTTTCCTTTAACAGGATATAAGCCTCGGCAGGAACCTCATCCAGCAACCTGACACAACAGCTGTGGGCCCCAAACCTCTATTGCAGAAAGCTAATAAAGGCACAAAAGAAAAGAGAGAGAGAAAAATACAGTTGGAAAAGGTTAAGCAAAGTTAAGCAGGGGCATGGGGTCACAAGTTGGTTAGTCATTTGTCTTAGGAGGAGATTGAGGAATTTCTATCCCCTTATCTCCAGGTGTACTGGCAGTCAAGCAGTTACAGTTATCTATCTGCTCTTAGGAGGACAAAGAGCTAACATCTTGGCATTGACATAGCTTGGGGGTGAATTTCTTTCTCCAAGAACTGGGGTTTAGGCATGAGCTATTTGTCTCATACACAGGTCAAGGGGTACTAAGCAGGCAGCAGTTCTGAGGTCAGGGTACTAGGCAGCAGTTCTGGCCTTTCAGTTATTTTAAGGAACATCAAAAACCAGAGCCTGGGTGAAACTGGAGATCAGGAAGAATGGAACAGACATGATCATGCTTGTCCTTTCACTTGCCATTAATTTAAACAGAGTCCTCTATCTCTGACCCAGGAGTTCTCTGCTGTTGCCAGTGATACTACAGCCAAAGTATGCTGCCTTATAGGTGAAGCAAATTCTCAAAACCTTCAACTTCCCTTTCTGCCGATCCATCAGCAACTAGGTGAGTGACCCCCTGCTTTTACCCAATTCCTGTCCAAATCGCCATTCGCCCAGATCTCCCCAGGCTTGTGAATGCTTGGAGTAGACACTCCCAGGCAGGGAGGAGCTCCCTGAATCTGGGTACAGGCCACTCTTCCTTCCCTTCCCGATGACCGATCCGCAAGTAGGTGAGTGATCCACTGCTCTTACCCAAATCCCTTCGAAAGCCCCATCCACCCCGATCTCCCCGGGCCTGCTCGTGCTAGGGGTAGTCCTGCCCAGGCAGTGAGGAACCCCACTCTTACTTCCTGTCCCGCCCCCACACACCCTATCCCTATGGAGGCCTAACTCCTTCAGAGTGAGGAGACTACCAGGAGCGGCAAGACCATCCAGAGCTTCGGACATTGAATTCCTGGCCCACACACACTACTGCATAATGAGAGGAGATAGAGAGACCCCAAGTTCACTCACTGGAAAAAAGATATGGGAAGTAGACAGAATAAGAACTTGCTCAACAACAGAAAGACCAATATGACACCACCAGAATCTAGGGACTGACTCCAGCAAGATCTGAAAAGCCCAACAGAATGCATGAAGAAGAGATGGACATCAAAAATTATCTCAGCAAGATGATAGAGACGTTCAAAGAGGAAACAAGAAAATCTCTTAAAGAAATAGAAGAAAAAGCAAGCAAAAAATTACACAAAATGGAGGAAAAGACAAACCAAAAAATTCAAGAAATAAACAAATCTCTTAAAGAATCTAAAGAAACCCAAGATAAAACAACCAAACAAGTGAAGGAAGTTCTTGAAACAGTTCAAAGCATGAAAGCTGAATTAGACACAATAAAGAAAACACAGAATGAGGCGATGCTGGAAATGGAAAGACTGGATAAATGATCAGGAACTAAAGACGTGAGTATAACTAATAGAATCCAAGAGACAGAAAAGAGAATCTCAGCTATTGAAGATATTGAGATTGAGGATATACATTCATCAACCAAAGAAAACCTCAAGTCCAACAAATCCCTAACACAAAATACCCAGGAAATATGGGACACCGTGAAAAGACCAAACCTAAGGATAATAGGTATAAAAGAAGGTGAAGAAACACTGCTCAAAGGCACAGAAAACATATTCGACAAAATCATAGAAGAAAACTTCCCCAACCTACAGAAGGATATGCCTATGAAAGTACAAGAAGCTTACAGGACACCAAACAGACTAGACCACAAAAAGAAGTCCCCCCGACACATAATAATGAAAAAACCAAACCTATAGAATAAAGAGAAAATATTAAGAGCAGCAAAGGGAAAAGGCCAAGTAACATATAAAGGCAGACCAATCAGAATCACACCCGACTTCTCAATGGAAACTCTGGAAGCCAGAAGGTCTTGGATAGATACCCTACAAGCACAAAGGGAGCATGGATGTCAACCCAGACTACTGTACCCAGCAAAACTTTCAATCACTCTAGATGGAGAAAACAAGATATTCCGTGACAAAAACAGATTTAAACAATACATATCCACAAATCCAGCACTATAGAAGGTTCTGGAAGGAAAACAACAACCCCACGAACATAACTACACTCACAAAAACACTGGCAAAAGATAATCTAATTTTACCAAACACAAAAAGAAGCAGGAGGGCGAAATCCACACACAATGACACCACCAACAATAAATCCAAAACAAACAAGAACCAATGAACAATGGACATTAATATCCCTAAATGTCAATGGTCTTAACTTACCCATAAAAAGATATAGGCTAACAGAATGGATACAAAGACAGAATCCATCCTTCTGCTGTTTATAAGAAACACACCTCAACTTCAAAGACAGGCGATACCTCAGAGTAAAAGGATGGGAAAAGATTTTCCAATCAAATGGAAACAAGAAACAAGCCGGTGTAGCAATTCTAATATCTAACAAATTGGACTTTAAACTAAAATCAATCAAAAGAGATGAAGAAGGGCATTTCATACTCATCACAGGATAAGTCCATCAAGATGAAATCTCAATCCTGAACATCTATGCCCCAAATATGAAGGCACCCACATTTGTGAAAGAAACATTACTAAAGCTCAAAACACATAAAACCACACACACTTATAGTAGGAGACTTCAACACCCCCCTTAAACCACTAGACAGGACCAGCAGACAGAAACTTAACAAAGAAACAAAGGATCTGAAAGAAGTTATGCCCCAACTGGGGTTAACAGATATCTATAGAGCATTCCATCCAAACTGAAAAGAATATAACTTCTTCTCAGCACCACGTGGCACCTTCTCTAAAATTGACCACATAGTAGGTAACAAAGCAAACCTCCATAGTTACCAAAAATTGAAATAACCCCCTGTATCATATCAGACCACCATGCATTAAAGCTAGAATTCAGCAACAATACAAACGGCAGAAAACCTGCAAACTCTTGGAAAATGAATAACACACAATTGCACCATTCCTGGGTTGAGGAAGTAATAAAAACAACAAATTAAAGACTTCATAGATCTAATGAGAATGCAGACATAACATACCCAAACATATGAGACACTCTGAAAGCAGTGCTAAGAGTGAAGTTCATAGCACTAAGTGCCCACATGAAGAAACTGGAGAAAAGTCACATTAGAGAATTGACAGAACAACTGAAATCACTAGAGCAAAAAGAAGCAAACACACCAAGGAGAAGTAGACGCCAGGAAATAATCAACCTGAGAACTGAAATCAACAAAGTAGAAACTAGGAAAACATTACATAGAATCAATGAAACAAAGAGTTTGTTCTTTGAGAAGATCAACTAACCAAAAGGCAGAGAGAGAGCACACTAATTAACAAAATCAGAAACGAAAAGTGGGATATAACAACGGACACTGAGGAAACCCAGAGAATCTTCAGGTCATACTTTGAAAACCTGTACTCCACAAAATTTGAAAATCTAATGGAAATGGAGTTTTCTGGATAAATATCACTTACCAAAATTAAACCAAGATCAGATAAACAGTTTAAATCGACCCATAACCCCTAATGAAATAGAAGCAGTCATCAAAAGCCTCCAAACCAAAAAAAGCCCAGAGCCAGATGGCTTCACTGCAGAATTCTACCAGAAATTCAAACAAGAGCTGATACCAGCACTCCTTAAACTGTTCCGCACAATGGAAGCAGATGGGATATTGCCAAACTCTTTCTACGAGGCTACAATCACTTTGATACCCAAGTCACACAAAGATAAGACTAAGAAAGATAACTACAGACCGATATCCCTCATAAAAATTGATACTAAAATATTCAACAAAATATTGGCAAATCGAATCCAAGAACATATCAGAAAAATCATCCACCACAATCAAGTAGGCTTCATCCCAGGGATGCAAGGATGGTTCAACATACGAAAAACCATCAATGTAATCCACCATATAAACAAACTGAAAAAGAAAAACCACATGATCATCTCACTAGATGCTGAAAAAGCCTTTGACAAAATCCAACATCCCTTCATGATAAAGATCTTGGAGAGAACAGGAATAACAGGAACATATCTAAACATGATAAGCGCAATATACGCCAAACCAATAGCCAACATCAAACTAAATGGAGAGAAACTCGAAGCATTTCCTCTAAAATTAGGAACAAGACAAGGCTGTCCACTCTCTCCATATCTCTTCAATATTGTACTTGAAGTTCTAGCTAGAGCAATAAGACAAGAAAAGGGGATCAAAGGGATACAAATTGGAAAGGAAGAAGTCAAACTTTCACTATTTGCAGATGGCATGATAGTCTACATAAGTGACCCGAAAAACTCTACCAGGAAACTCCTACAGCTGATAAACACTTTCAGCAAGGTAGCAGGATACAAAATTAACTCAAAAAAATCTGTAGCCCTACTGTATACAGATGATAAATTCAATGAGAAAGAAATCATGGAAACATCACCTTTCACAATATCCACAAGCAACATAAAATATCTGGGCGTAACACTAACCAAAAAAGCGAAAACCTGTACAATAAGAACTTTGAGACTTTAAAGAAAGAAATTAAAGAAGATACCAGAAAAGGGAAAGATCTCCCATGCTCTTGGATAGGTAGAATTAACACAGTAAAAATGTCAATCTTACCAAAAGCAATCTACAGATTCAACGCAATCCCCATCAAAATCCCAACACAGTTTTTCACAGACATTGAAAGAACAATACTCAACTTTATATGGAAAAATAAAAAACCCAGGATAGCCAAAACAACTCTTTACAATAAAAGATGTTCTGGAGGCATCACCATCCCTGACTACAAGCTCTACTATAGAGACATAGTTCTGAAAACAGCTTGGTATTGGCACAAAAATAGACAGATGGACCAATGGAATCGAATTGAAGATCCAGATATTAATCCATGCACCTACGAACACCTTATTTTTGATAAAGGTGCTAAATCTATACAATGGAAAAAAGATAGCATCTTCAACAAATGATGCTGGCACAATTGGATTCGGACATGCAGAAGATTGCAGATCCATCCATACCTGTCACCATGCACGAAACTTAAGTGCAAATGGATCAAAGATCTCTCCCTAAATCCAGCCACACTGAATCTTCTAGAAGAGAAAATTTGAATTACCCTCGAACAAATTGGCACAGGAGACTGATTTCTGAACATCACGCCAGGAGCACAGACACTGAGGTCTGCAATTAATAAATGGGACCTCCTGAAACTGAGAAGCTTCTGCAAGGCAAAGGACACAGTCAGTAAGACAAAACAACCACCCACAGAATGGTAAAAGACCCCACATCTGACAGAGGGCTGATTTCCAAAATATGCAAGGAGCTCAAGAAGCTAGCCACCAAAACACTAAACAATGAAATTAAAAAGTGGGGTGCAGAACTAAACAGAGATTTTCAACAGAGGAATCTGAAATAGCTGAAAGACACTTAAGAAAGTGCTCAAAATCCTTGGCCATCAGAGAAATGCAACTCAAAACAACTCTGAGATACCACCTTACACCTGTCAGAATGGCTAAAATCAAAAATACCAATGACAACCTATGCTGGAGAGGATGCGGAGAAGAAGGAACACTCCTCCATTGCTGGTGGGAGTGTGAACTTGTAAGACCATTCTGCAAATCATTATGGCAGTTGCTCAGAAAAATGGCAATCAATCTACCTCAAGATCCAGCCATTCCTCTCTTGGGTATATACCCAAATAGTGCATGTTCATATAACAAGGACATATGTTCAACCATGTTCATAGCAGCATTGTTTGTAATAGCCAGAACCTGGAAACAACCTAGATGCCCCTCAACTGAAGAATGGATTGAGAAAATGTGGTACATCTATACAATGGAGTACTACTCAGCAGAAAAAAGCAATGGAATCTTGAAATTAGCAGGCAAATGGATGGAACTAGAGGAAACCATCTTGAGTGAGGTAACCCAGTCACAAAAAGACAAACATGGTATGTACTCACTGATATATGAATTTTAGACATAGAGCAAAGGATTATCAGTCTATAATCCTCTTCACCAAAGAAACTAGGAATTATGAAGGACTCTAAGGGATAAATAGACCCCAGGAATGGGAAGTGGCATGAACTCCTGAGCTAATTGAGAGCATGAGGGTAGGGGAGAGGGTTCTGCCACAATAAGAGCACAAGAATAAGAGTAGAGGAGAGGAAATGGAGAAGCAGAGATATTGAGTAGGGAGAAGAATAGAGGAAAGAGCAGGATGAGAGATACCACACTAGAGGGAGCCACTATAGGTCCGAGAAGAGATCTGAAACTAGGGAGATCTCCAGAGACGTACAAGGATGACACTATCTGACAGTCTGGGCAGTGGAGGAGAGGATAGCCTAGAAGCCCTTCCCCTAGAATGAGATTGATGACTACTCTCTATGCTATCCTAGAGCCCTCATCCAGTCGCTGATGGAAGCAGAGACAGACATCACAGAAATACACTGATCTGAAATCTGGAACCTAGTTGAAGAGAGGGAGGAATGGAGATCGAAGGGGTCTGTACCAGGTTGGAGAAACCCACAGAAACAGTTGGCCTGAACAAGGGAAAGCATATCGACCCCAGACGCTGTCTGGGAGGCCAGTGTGGGACTGATCCAGCCCCCTGATCATGGATGCCAATGGGGAGGCCCCTGCACTCCGAGGAGCCTCTAGAGGTGGACTGGTGTTTTTCCCTGGTGTGTGTGTGGGACTTTGAGAGCCCATCCTACATAAAGGGATGCGCTCTGTCTCTGGACACAAGGGGAGGGGCCTAGGCCCAGCACAGGAAGATTTGGTGCAGTTTGCGGAGCCCCTGTTGGGGACCCTACCCTGCCTGGGGAGTGGTGGGTGGATGGGGTGGGGGGTAGGTTGGAGGTGGGGGAGGAGGAAGGGTGGTAAGGGGAGGGAGAGGGAGAGGGGACTTACATGTGAAACAAGCCCGTTCCCTAACTTGAATTAATAATAATAAAAAAAATTACAGCTAAAAAAACCAGGAAAGACTTTAACAACTTTTTTTTTATTATGGAAAATAAAATATTCTTGTTCTTACAAAAAAAAAATCTCAAAACATTCTTGAGAGAAGTTAGGCAACAAGGAGGACTCTAAAACAGACACACACGGTCCCCCAAGAAGTTGAAAGGGAGAAGATCTGAGCAAATTGGGAGCATGGGGGGAGGGGAGAGGGAACTAGGAGAATGAGAAGGGGAGAAAATGAGGGGTGAGGAGGACATAAGAAAGCAGTAAAGGTTGTGTAGGAAATAGAATAAAGGAGAGCAAAAGAAGAGATACCATCAAAGAGGGAGCCAGTATAGGCATAAAGCAAAATAAGGCACTAAGGAAATGTCCAAGATCTCCAAGGATGATACCATCTAACCATCTAAGCAACAGTGGAGAGGCTACCTTAATTGCTCTCCCCTGATAACAAGATGGACGACTAACTTATATGCCATCCTATAGCCTTAATCCAGCAGCTGGTGTAAGTGGAAGAAGACACTCACAACTAATCACTGAACGGAAGTACAAACAGATACCCACAGCTAAAAACTGAACTGAACTTATCCCTAGCATAGGAATGGACTTTGGGAGCCCATCCCACACAGAGGGATACTCCCTGAGCCTAGACACAAGGGGGTGGGCCTAGGCCCTATCCCAAAGGATATGACTGACTCTGAAGATGCTTTATGGAAGGCCTCATGCTCCCTGGGGTGCAGAAAGGGTATGGGATAGGTAGGGTTTTAGTTGCACGGGGGCTGGGGGCAGGAGAGGAAGGGAGAGAGAGGGAACTGGGATTGACACATAAAATAATCTTTCTAATTCAAATAAAAAAATTTTAAAAAATGAAAACTGAAGTTAATTGGAATCCTAATGCATGAAATCACCAATACAGAGCCAGGTAAAAATATAAAGGATTTTAATAGGGAAAAGCCTTACTTACAGAGCGACCTAGCCAGCTGTCAGGCAGCAGTCTATACAGCAAGCCAAAGATGAAACTGAAAGCAGAAACCTGCCACCTGAATGTCCCTCACTCTACATCACCCTGATCATGCCCTCGCAGGTGTGGTCAGGTACACCTGTCGCCAGCCCTAAGCAGGCATGGCTAAAGCATCCACTACAGAATCCAGTTGCAGAGAAGGAGGAGTGATGAGCAAAGGGGTCAAGACCATGCTAGTGAAACCCACAGAAACAGCTGACCTGAACAAGAAGGAGCCCTTGGTCCCCAGACTGATCACTGGGAAAACGGCATGGAACTGATCCAGACCCCTATAAATGTAGGTGTCAGTGAGGAGGCCTTGGAAATATACGGGGCCTCTTGTAGTAGATCAGTACTTATCCCTAGCATAGGAATGGACTTTGGGATCCCATTTCACATAGAGGTATACTCCCCCAGTCTAGACCCATGGGGGAGGACCTAGGCCCTATCACAAAGGATATGACAGACTCTGAAGCACCCCACGGAAGGCCTCACTCTTCCTGGGGAGCAGAAATGGTATTGGATAGGTAAGGTGTTAGTGGGGGACAGGGGAGGAGGGGAGGAAGATGGAACGAGGATTGACATGTAAAACAGTCTTGTTTCTAATTTAAATTAAAAAATTTAAAAAAATACAAAAAAACCTTCACAGTATCTGGCATTAGAGCAAATATCAAATTCAAAACACAATAGTAGTTAACTTTTTGTGAAAATACTATCAAACAAAATTAACATAGACAAATGATCATCTTTTTTCTAGAACTATGACACAAAAATACTAGACTACTTAGTAAGACCCAGTCCAAAATGTAAAGAAAGAAATGACTGAACTTGACTCCAGAGAAGCCAACTCCCAATTAAAGTTGGATCCTGAAGAAGCAGGAAAAGAAATCAGTAAGTTGGTGAACTGTGTGTGGCACAGAGTCAAGAGAGCTGGGAAGATCTCTTCAATCAGAAGCGTAAGAGAAAAGCTATTTCCTGGCAGGGGAATAAGTATGTCACCAGAGGGTACCCGTTCAGGTTCAAGATACACAAGCCAGTCTCTTGCCTGTAGAATGAATGGAAGATGGACAGGTGCCAGCAAAAGACAGACAATGTTAGTGCAATTAATTTAAGCTGAGACTCTAATACATGAAAGAGACTGCAAAACAGAGAAAACTGGTTATAAGGTGAAGAAAGAATTGGAGTTGCATTGTGGGACTGTGGAAGACTCACATGGAGTCATGAGAGTGTCACCTCAGCTGCATAGCCCTCAGGTCCATCAGTGGTACAGCAGATACTGGCTCCAGGTTAAGATTTTCCATGCCCATCCTGGCCTGCCTGAGCAAATGAGCAGGGCTGAATCTGCTATTGGAGCCATCTGTAGAATCAATATTAAGGTAAAGGCTGAGAAACAGCAATAGCATCTAAAATGGGAAAGTGCCACCCACGAAGAATTATATCTAGTTTATAAAGGTAGTGCACTAAAAATGGCTTTTTAAAAAAAAAATAGCAGCAACCTAAATCATATGGCAGTCCATTTAGTCAGAGGAACCCGGTAACTTTTGTCAAAAATCCAACTGCTTTGACACCAAAATAAAAAAAATATGCAGGAAGTTTTTTTTCACATATGTTAGGCATATGGCTTTTGAAACAATGCTGAGAGTTTGGTTGACTGTATTTTTTTGCCTCAGTGTAAATTCATTCTGTGGTTTCTGAAATGACTGCCATATAGATCCTGTGGTGTAAGCCTGGGAGATTGATTACAGCACACTCTTGTCATGGCCTGCCAAGGCCATCCATCCTAGTGACTCAGCAACCACTCCATTCAGTACATTATATCTGAAAAATGATTCAGATTTAGGATGGGAGCGATGGCTCAGTAGTTAAGAGTATTTGATGCTCTTCCAGAGGATCAGGGTTTTATTCATGGAATACCCATGGCAGTTCACAACCATCTCTAACTTTAGTACCAGGGACTCTGATGACCTTCCTTGGCTTGCATGCTCTCGAGACACAGAAATACATGTACGCAAAACACCCATGCACATAAAAATTTTTAAGATAATTTTTTATTTAAAAAAAGCTTCAGGTCACTATACCCTCTGCCCTCTGCTTGAGGTGAGTGTGGGTTCTGCTTGTGCCCAGCTCCCCCCATCCTCTCCTTGGACAGTCTATGCTGGAGAGGGTGTGGAGAAAGGGGAACACCCCTCCATTGCTGGTGGGAGTGTAAACTTGTGTGGCCACTTTGGAAATCAGCATGGCAGTTTGTCAGGAAAATGGGAATCAGTCTGCCTCAAAATCCAGCAGTTCCACTCTTAGGAATATACCCAAAAGATGCACATTCATACAACAAGGGCATGTGTTCAACTATGTTCATAGCAGGTACCCACAGCTAAGCATTGAGCCATACTCCCAGAATCCAGTTGTAGAGAGGGAGGAGATATGAGCAAGGGAGCCAAGATGGTGCTGAAGAAATCCACAGAAACAGTTGATCTGACCTAGTGAGAGCACAGGGACCCCAGTCATAAAGTTGGGGAACCAACATTGGACCAAACCAAGCTCTCTGAATATGTGTGCCAGCTAGGAGGCCTGGGCAATCTATGGGACCTCTAACAGTGGAGCCAGTCTTTATCCCTAGTGCACAAATGGACTTTGGGAGTCCATTACCTATGGAGGGATAATATTGCAGCCCAGATACTTGGAAGAGGGCCTAGGCCCTCCCACAAAGGATGTGACAGGTTTTGATGATTTCCCCGTGGAAAGCCTCACTATCTTTGGGGAGTGGTTGGAGGGGTGGGTTGGGGGAGCCAGTAGGGGGCATGGGAGGATGGGAGGGCAAGGGAATGGGGGGATTGATATGTAAAATTAGATTGTTTCTAAAAATAAAAATAAAATAAAATAAGTTCAGGTCTAGAAACTGAATACAAATGTCAATGTTTATCCTGATGTATTTTCTCTCAGTTTCCTCCCCGTCTAATCTTACATTTTTCCTTATATTTTCTTGCCATTGTCTGTATTCACCAGCACCCTGTTGGGCTACCTTATTTTGCCCTGAGAATGTTATTTCTGTTACTATCTCTGAAATTCTCTGCAGGTCACTTGGCTGCCCCTTTATGACATCTGGACATTAAATTACACCACCTGGCCTCTATTACTTTGGGACCTCATGATTCCCATTGCTATTAACAAACCAACTTTTCTAACAGAATGTCCTGCCATCGATGGCAGTGCTTCCCAGAGGAGAGCCACCACAGAGGTGCTTAGTAAGGCTGGTCCCTTCTCCATATCATATTCCTAATGACCTTGGTAAGGGGTATGTCTTCTGGGATTTTCTGGGTTCACATGTATTGGCTACTCCAGGGTATCCATGAACATTTTAAACTTCTTGTCCCCTTTTACTGCAGCAATTCAGACACTTCTATTGCAAATCTCAAAGTTTCCAAGAGGCCAAACTGAAAATGAGTTTTCACCACTTTTGGGGGTCTTAGTCACAATGGTTCATCGAGCATCTCAAATCAATAGTCCCCCTTATTAATTGATCTGGCATGGCCTCCATGATTTAACTCCATTAAAAACTAGCCCATGTATATCCCCACAGTTTCCTTTAGTAGAACTGGTAGACTATTGTATTTTCTTTGGATTATAGTTTCATCCTTCCATTATCACATAAAACATGTCCTTAATGAGGCATATACTGCAGTTTAACCATAGTTGTTGATTTTACAGCTGAGAAATAACAGAAGAAAATGATAGGAACTCACCGGGTAAACAGTATCTTCCCCTAAAGGAGTGGACTTTATTTCCATTTGGTTTCTGCTTTCCTATTGCAAAGGATAATGGATTGTTTTGAAGTTATACTTCAGAAGCCCTTCAGACTATACGCTTGTTTTTCAATTGCCTGCCAACTGTCTTCATCTTTTCATTAGCCCTGCATAGCCCGCCACTGAAATGGTAGGAGATAGCCAATTCCCTTGTTTTATGTGCACTGTTCTTCCCACAAACATACAAAGCCTGAATCACTGTAGGTCTCTCCCACCGAAATACTTCCTCAAGTAGTTTCCAGCAAAGCTTATAGCAATTGTTCCTTGAATTACACCAACAATCATTTCATTTCCCGCTTTCCCAGAGCACCCCAGCCTTTCTAGGTAAGTGGAGTCTAGCTGGTCATAGAAACTAAGACAGAGGTATAGACAGAAAGCATAATATTCTGAAATGGGGGGGATGAGAGAGAGGGGAAGGGGAAAGAGTAAAATTGGGCAAAGGAGCCACCAAATCAGATGTGTAGTCTGCTTTATTTAGTTATTTGTCTGTCTCTGTGTCTGTCTGTATGTCTGTCTTTATTAGAATAAATAGCTAGGCTTTTCATAGTTCCAATATGGACTATGGCCTTTCAAGAAGGCTTAACTTCTAAAGTTAGCTGAAGAAAGGTAATTGTTGGCAGCTATAATCTATGTGCCTCCATCCTGGCAAGGAACCCTTTTGTACAGAGGCTCAGGGCAATAGCTGCTCCCCACTTTCCCTTCACAGATGATGATTTCTCATG
The DNA here is from genome assembly GCF_003668045.3 of Cricetulus griseus. Lineage (NCBI taxonomy): Eukaryota > Metazoa > Chordata > Mammalia > Rodentia > Cricetidae > Cricetulus > Cricetulus griseus. Next base: position 159,611,540 of record NC_048598.1, read on the forward strand.
TTTTGTGACTTCTGAAATTGAGTGCTCACCAGCCTATAACCAGGCTTTAGGGATGCAGTGCCTGCCTTCTAGCACTGGAGGGGATGCTGAACAGGGGTTCTTCTATTTGCTCTCTAACATCGCTGCTTGGGTCCTGGTGTTGAATAAGACCCCAAAACATGTGCTTACCTCAATCACCTATTGCCTAATTATTTAAGTTAGGATTTTATTGTTTCAAATCTACATTTTTGAAGTGAAAGGTAAAACAGTCAATGAGAACTTTGATATCTGCATTTGCACTCAACCAGAATCAAGCAACTGAAAGAATGTGATCAGGAAAGAGGACATTTAAAACAGAAGAAGCAATTCCAAGATATATGAATTTTTTCAACCAAGAAAATGATGTGCCTGAAACGGTTTCAAAGAATAATGAAGTGACCTTGTGCCTTCTCTCTACTTGTCACATTTCATAGCTAATAATGTAAAGTCTGAAAGACACAAATTACATAGAAATGAGACTAGAGAGAAGGATCTACAACAGGAAAGAAGCATTATCAATCTGCACAAATGTTCACTTTTGAAAATGAAAAGAAGTTTACACTTGTTATTTCATGCAAATGGATTCACCTAACCATAATTAAAGGTTTTATCCAATTAAAGCTATAATACAAGAGCAGACAGCTAGCTATAAAATGAATAGACAACACTCCTGAGGAGGCTGGAAACTGAAGATTGCTTGTTGCTCTTTGTGTTAGAATTTACATTTTGGAACATACTGAATGCTAGAGTTTCCATGACTTCAGACAGATTTCTTACACTTTAGAGTACAGTTAAATGTTAATATTGTATGGGTCCCACACCTCAGATTTCAATCAACTACAAATGAAAAATATTCAAAAGAAAAACTGTGTCTACACTATGTATAGACTTGTTCATTATCATTGCTCTCTATACCATATCCTGACTGTTGACATTGCATTATAGTTCACTGAGTATTATAGTCATAGAAGTGGTTTAGAATATATACGCTGGTTGTAAGAAAATACTAACCCGTTTTATGGCTTAAACTCCCTGAGCCTCCATCTCCCTTTTTGTGAAATATTATACCTCATAGAGGTGATGAATGATGAAAGGTTTTTAATTCTTATTGATCATTTCATCTATTTGTTTAAAAAGATATCTCTACCATATCTCAAAATTATTGGCATCTATAGGTCACTTTAACCAATTCAGTTTTTTCTGTTGAAAAGATCAAATCAGCAGATACATTTAGCATCACGTATGCATTCATGGATATTCTGAAAAACAGTCAAAGGTAAAAGAAAACAGACTTCAGCTCTGAATGTTAGAAACTTTCATAATATATATGTATATATTACCTTTCAATTGCTGTGGAGAGACATCATGCCCAAGGCAGCTTATAGAAAAGTCTCTTGGGCTCAATGTTTCTGAGGATGAGTCCATGACCATAATAATGTTAAGCATGGCATCAGGCAGGCATGACAACGAAGCAGTACTGAAAGCTTACATCTCAATCCACAAGTATGAGAAACAATGTTGGCTATTAAATCCCCAAAGCCAACTCCATCCCCAGTGACATACCTCATAAACCTTCCCAAGCATCTCTACTGTTTGGGAACCAAGTACTAAAATATATGAGTCTATGGGAGCCATTATTGTTCAAACCACCAAATGTAACATGAGATTAGATAGATAGATAGATAGATAGATAGATAGATAGATAGATAGATAGTAGATAGATAGTAGATAGATAGCTCCAAGGCAAAGAGTCTTTTATATATATTCCCCTTTTTAAGAAAAAAGATAAATAGCTAGAAAGGTGCATCAGGAGTTAAGAGTATTAGTTGTTCTTCCAAAGAATAGATTTGATTCCCAGCACTTCACATAGCAGGTCACAACTGCTTTTAACTCCAGGATCAGGATATCGAATGATTGCTTATGGCTTCACACAAACTAAGTACCCATGTGGCACGCAGACATATCTGCAGTCAAAACATAACACTCATACATATTAAAAAGAAATTGAGTATCAGATCAAATGTCTACCAGTAGCAAAATAGAAGTCTGTAGGGGTCTATTGTTTTTCATTATTCTGAAATAATAATTTTACCTAAATGAAACTGATAATTGAAAATTAAGGTGCATCACTAGAGTTTCTCACAATGCACAGACTTGTCAATCTTTATTATTAACATTTTGGATTTTGATCATCAGCTTTCCTTTTCTTCTTTTCTGTTTAATTTAGTCTTGTGATTACCTTAGAATCTTATATTTAGATCCATAAGATAGAACACCAACTCAAGAATATTTCAAAGAAAATTCAGGTCATTCCTTTGCCTGATGTTACTGCCTTTGTATGTGTGTGGGATTATAAAATAATTAAGCATAAGCATTTATCTTAATAAGAAAAGAAGGCAAAATCATAACTTTAAGAATATTTAACTTCTTATTGAAGGTCAGATGCCACATGATAATTAATACCTACAAAGAAATAACTGATAATTTCTTTGAAAATAACTTAAACTAAAGAAAATCTCCATAAATCCTTCTGTGTATGATTGTCTTATTGGTTGATAAATAAAGCACTGTTGGCCAATAGGAAAGCAAGTTAGGTGGGACTAGGAGAGAAGGAGGATTCTGTGAAATGTAGTAAAGGGATTTGCCATGTGATCCTGAGAAGAGAGGACACATGCCATGGGCATCCTCGGTAAGATAAGTCTTTATAAAAATATATAGATTATTAGTTATGGTTGATTATTAAAACTGAGCTAGCAAATAAGAAATCCTAGTCATAGGCCAGCACAATTGTAACTAATATTAATCTCTGTTATTTTGGGGCCCTAACATGGCAGTGGAACTCAGGGCTGGCAGTAAGAGTTACCATTACAAACCTAATACAGATTTGCTTTTATGATAAGGCAATAAAAGCAAATATTAATTTTGGATTCTGAGGGAAACTATGGACTTTTAGTTTTTTATTCAATCTTTGTAATAATTATGTGTGACTAAAACAAAATTGATGAGTTTGACTAATAAGTTCACTGAATGTGGAAATGCTTGCAAAAGCCTGGGTGCTTCTCTGGTATGGGACTGAGAGGAGACTTCATGTGTTAGATTGGAATGGGAATAGCAAATAGAGTTCAGCTCTACTTAAATGATACAGACTGCCTACGGCTCTTTAGGGAGAATTAATTCTAAAGTTGTATCTAGGCTTACTGGAGAAGAACACCATGTTCTTTTAGCAAAGTATGCCCAAGACACAGGAAAAGTGAGCATAATTTTTTAACCACTACTGTTCAGTAGGTGATCTAAATAACAATAAATGAACACTCAAAAATGTCATGAACAAAAGTCATGCATAAATTAAACACATAGCATTTGAAGTGTACTAACTTGCTCAATCTAAGCAGCCTTCTGAAATATGACCCACTGTGATGATTTAAAGAGAATGTCCCCATAGGCTCTTATACTTGAATGTTTGGTTCCCAGTTCGTATACTGTTTAGGAAGGACTAGAGGTATGGCCTTTTTGGAGGATGTGTAGCTTTATAGGAGGGCATGTGGCCTTGTTGGAGGTGGTGTGCTGCTGTGTAAGCGTTGAGATTCCAAAAGCTCATGCCAGGCCCAGTCTCTCTCTCTCTCTCTCTCTCTCTCTCTCTCTCTCTCTCTGTCTGTCTCTCTCTCTGTCTCTCTCTGTCTCTCTCTGTCTCTCTCTCTCTCTCTCTCTCTCTCTCTCTCTCTCTCTTTATCTATCACTCTATCTTTATCTCTGTGCCACCTACGTGTGGATCAGAGTTAAGCTCTCCACTACTGCTCTGGCACAATGGCTGTCCTGCTCCTGTCATGCTCTCTGTCATGATGGTCATGGACTCATTTTGATGGTAAGCAATCCCCCAATTAAATGTTTTCTTTTTAAAGTTTCCTTGGTCATGATGCCTTACAACAACAATAGATTAATAACTAAGATATCATTATTCTGTACACAGAGAAAACTGAGGAATAGAAATCTGAATAACTCCCAAAGTGAGTACTAAATGGAATAGGATGTGATATACAAACTGGATGTCACCCTTCCTAGAAACAAAGCCCTGTTGAGTAGCACATACAAACTATCCTTACTGGTCTCAGGTTCAAAATAGAAACAGATACAAAACAAAGCCAAGCAACTTCTTGTCCCACTTTGAGTAAAAACAGTGGCCATGAATTTAGGGAACAAAGCTACCCTGGATGCCTTTCTATCTTTGGTTTGCAATTCTTCCCTGTAGGTCAAGTTCTGTACCATGGAGTTACAGCCTGGGTTCATATTGTTGTGAAATTCTCAGTTAAAACACTGTTTTTACAGAAACTTTAGTCTCTTTCATATTTTAGAACAGGTAGCCAGATCTCTGCCAATCTTTAGGCTTGAGTTCTTTGATAAATCTTCTAATATCTTAGGTCTCTACTCCAAGGCCTTACCTTCTTCAGCCTAGATTCTCCAATGACTAATTTTAAACCTCAGCATCATGTTTATGGACATTAAGGAGAACTCTATGTACTCATTGCTGTGTGTACCTCCCAGGGGATAGAGAATGTTGTGTAGCCTTTTCTACCTCCAGATGACCAAGAAACACAGCTGCTGACTCTGGAAGCTCTCGGCAAGGTGCCATGAGACAACCTCTGAAGTACACTCTCAGAGTGTACTCTGAGAGTACACTCTGGAATTCTGAATATTCTTATAATCAACAAATTTTTCTACTGAAGAAAGAAGACATGGGAGACACAACATTTACAGATATCTCCCAAACAAAACAATACACAAATAGAAACATTGTATGCTAATGCTTCTCTTCTATTTCTCCCCCAAAGTATAATATATTAGAACCATCTTAGGCTGGGATTAAACAGACTTGGGTTTAAATCCCAGCTCTAGTACTTTACAAAAATGAGTTTGTAGTTTAATTCTCTGAGCCACAAGTTCTCAATCTGCAAAATGGATATTAGCTATGTCAGAGCAATGTTAGGACTAATGTTACTAGTGTATTTGGCACCCTCTAGGATTGTTTGTATACCCTTCCTTGCTCCCTGATCGTCCCTTACCCTCAAGTACCAGAGATCTTCCTACTGGCCTCAAGTGCTCAGGCCCAAAGATTAACTCTCTATCACTTTCCCGTTTATGCCATAGACCTGTAGATTCCAAAGCTCCCTCCCAATTCATAACCTATGAAAATACCGATTACTTCATTGCTAGTGAATGATCTTTTTTATAGTGAGAACACAGAGTAAATGGATTTACTGGCTTCTCAAACACAACTCTTAACTTCAAAGAGCTGAAAGTCCAGAAGGCAGGCAAAGCAACCCCAACCTTGGAGCACTATCACTTTAATCAGATTTATACCTTACATTTCTGGGTTAGGCTTTCATTTACTGTTCAGAGTCTTCCCATTTAAAAACTTAAGGAGAAAAAGTGCTTTATAATACTATGAGGATTTTCAAGTCTCACAAAAATCTTTTTTAATTCATCTAGCTGAATATTTTCTCTGTTTGGCCATAATAGAAGAGCTTATTAGTGACCACCAAGGGATTCTCTATAGAATTCTTGAATGAGTCAAAGATGGGAGCCATAAAGATTCTTAGAATTATCAGAAAATAAAATCTATTTTCATCAGACTATTATGGCTTTCTACTGGCCCCATGTAGAACTTGCCAGTTGCCCTCATTCTTAGGAATCAATCATTTTTTGATGTCTCTAGTTCACATCCTTATATAAAATTATGACCTACTTTGCTATGAGGGTGTTTGTTTGAAATTCTGTATTTAGAGGCACAGTGAGGGAGGGGCCAGGAATGGGAAATTGATGACCTGGATAACTGAAATAAGATCTTAGATGCCTGTTACTAATTCAAGATGAAGATTTACATAACACTACCACTGGACAAGACATATGATCATTAAATGGGCATCTTCAAAACCCCTAGTCCCCTCAGAAAAGAATGTAGGGCAGAGAAACGTACCTCTGTCATCAGGATAATAGGAGGAACATCTGGACTGTACTAAGTTTGTTGTAAGTACATATGGGTAAATTAAGATGATAGAACAAGCCATTGTCAGGGGACTTCACTAAAAAGTGGGGGTGTTATTCCCTTGGAGTTCATTATATGATATTTATCACATGTTTGTTTATAATATAAAAGTGCCATCATTGTTATAGGTTAATTCTTCATTACAGTAAGTAGTACAATTAACCAACTACCTGTTCTATGAGCATATAGTTGTTTTTCTCCTGTCATTAGTAAACTACATTTACTAAGCTATGTCTTCAGGAAGTGATAGAATAACTTAGTTGGACAAAATCTAATAATTGATTATTAATGATGAAATTGAACATGTACAAAAATATAAACACCCTGTGTAACTATGCTAATTATAACTATACTAAATTTAACAACTTCTATATGTCCATCATACATACTTGCAAAGGGCCTTGTACATTTTTTAATAGATGAGGAAATGCAAAGCTCTAAAAATGAAGACATTTGTTGAAGCTCACAAAGCTAGTGCAAGTAGAAACAGAGTTTCAGCCCAGCCTGAGTCTGCCCTGAATCTATGACAACACAGAATGTTAGCATCACTCTCTACAGCTGCAGTCACTCAGCCACTGTAACTTCAGTTATGTAAATACAGTGAGCCCATGATCTCCCCTCCAATACTGTAAAGGGGATAAGATGTTCTTTAAAACTATCTACAGGACATCCTACCTCTACTTATAATTTCATTCCAAGAATCCCACAAACAAAATGATTCTTTCCTTTTTGGCCTCTATCCTTTCTGATCTCTCTGCTTGCTAACAGATACAAATTCTACATGTGTCAACACTACCCACACCAGTATATGCACTAAAAACTTTCTTTCTTTCCTGCAAGCACCTCAGACCCAAGCTGCATTTCTTAAATTCCATTTTACTTTATGTCCATTTTAGATTGTCTTTCATAATTTAACCTATACCCCTATTAACTTTTCATCCTGTTGTTTCAAAAGTTGCCATGGGGACACCAGCTTGCTTTCCACCCCTGGTATGCCATTGTTCCAGTAGATGCTCCCAGCCTGGGCTTTCACTATTCAGTCAAGTTACATGTAGCTCAGACTTCTATTTCTTCCAGTCCGTTCCTATCTATAAGCTCTATTGAGCCTCTCCTAGTTCTCTTCTCCCCTCCAGATTTTAATACCGCTTGGAGGACAACCTGAAGCCCCTCTCCTGTAAGCCCTTCCTGTCTCTCCAGATCAAGTTATTTTCCTCTCTTACTTGTATATAATATGCTTACAACTCATTTTTGTTTTCATGTTTATACTATCTTTATTTTTGTTCCTTTCTTAGCTTTCACTCAGAAAATAACTTCCACGAGTCATGAATTGAATCTGATCTACCTGGTGCTCCTGTACCAGGTCCTTATACCAGGACCTCCAGAAGTTAACACTAGGCAACAAATGTAAGTTCTCTTAACTTTATTTAGTCATACCATACCAAGATTATGAAGCAATAGGCAAAGGAACTGTTCCTGATTTTGCTGTAGACATTTTTTTTATAAATCAATTCTCTGATCACCTTAAAATATCAATTCTAATATAATTTCCAAAACTTCCTTTATCCCATCAAGACCCTACCTCAATGTCATTCCAGTCACAGAATAAAAAGACAGTCACTTTCATCCCAAAGCACTGATGTCTCCCTGTATAAGGCCCCAAATAGCCTTAAAGTCTCAATCTGACATTTCATGGCATGTTCCTTCTCAACACAATTAGGAAATCAAAGGGAAACCACTTTTAACATGAGATACCTTTTAAGTTGTCTTCCCTTTGATGATAATAAGAACCATAGACTCTTCTTCTACCCACCATATTTTCTTTGCAATCCAGAGCTCCTGCTGAATCTCCCTTAACACAGTTGTTACATCTCTTTGCCACCTGACATCATTTGCAAATTCTCAAATTTTCTAAATTAAGTTTGCAAAGTACACTAAAAACAACACTTCTTTCTCTTGCATAATGGACTTTGGGAGCCCACTCCACATAGAGGGATACTCTCTCAGCCTGGACACACAGGGCAGGGCTTATGCTCTGCTCCAAATGACATGAAAGACTTTGAAGATCCCCCAGGGAAGGCCTCACCCTCCCTAGGGGGCAAAAAGGGGAAGGGATAGGGGGTCGGTGGAGGCAGGGGAGGAAGGGAGGGAGAGGGAACTGGGATTGACATGAAAACAAGCTTGTTTCTAATTTAAATTAAAAAAGAAAAAGAAATATTTTTCTCAACAGTGTAATGAATCTTTGTCTACAACAATGGAAGCAATGATTCTCCTATGAGAAATCTTTAGAAAGACTTGGTATTTGTATAAGCAAAACCACCGACATCATTAGTAGAAGTGTTTGAAGGCATACTGTGACTGAAACTAAACCAATTGTTAAAAATCTCACCCCACTTTAAGGCTCTGGATGGATGGATGGATGGATGGATGGATGGATGGATGGATGAATGGATGGATGGATAGAGCATTAGGTGAATCTCCCCTATTGCTAATATCTACTAGTAAATGAGCTTTAGAATGTTACTGAACTATAAATAAAATGATGAAACCAATAAATACTACACTTACATTTTTCTTTCTGTTCATGCATCACCTTCTTGAAGAGTGTTTTTTTTTTCTTCTGTGGAAGTGACTTTATCCTTAAAGTATCACACCCTATGTTTTCATCTCCTAATGTTGCTGAATTTATGAATGTGACTCATCATTTCTAATCAATGAAATTGTGTTGCACTTTGGCTAAACAGCAACTGTACTTTGATTAAGTTTGCAGTACCTGGGAAGGAAAATATCATTCTTATAAAGGAAAAGAAAAACTGATTACCTGGAAGATTTTCAGAAATTAAAACTTATACAACACCTTGAGTGGATATTATTTCCTTTGTAAAATTTCTGCCTATAAATGCAGAAGCATTATATTTTCAAACATCATGGTTACGTTGATATATGAAAAGATGAATACATCATTGTCAAAATATTTGATGGTGCCCAGGTGACTCAGACTGTTAAATGTGAATCAAGAGGAAAGACCTGCTTCACTGGCTTATTGTGGGACTCATGAGGGATGAGGTAGACGGACTGCCACCTATGGATCTCCACAGAACAGAAATGACACACTCTTAGTCAGTCATTCTATAAATGATTGTTTATATACTTACCATAAACAGCAGTTGTTTTCCTTTTTAATTGCTACTTCCAAAGAGACCTTCATCTGTCCATCTGAATAAATGAAATAAAGAAATAAATGGTTTTTTGTAAATCTTTATCTAGTATTTAATTAATCGGTATGTTGAATATTTAAATTTTGGGAAGGACCAATTCTATATAAATATGGACATCAAGCTGCAAAGTGGAAATAGTTTATATTCTATTTGTCTATTTTTATAGCATCTTATATAAATCATAATAAGAAAATACAGTGGTCTACAACACAGATTTTTGAGTCAGAATGACCCAATTTCAAATCCTTTCTCTAGAATTTGTAAGGTCAGCCTAGTTACTTAAGGATATAAGCTTTAGTAAATACTTATTTCATAGGACTCTATCAAGGAGACCTGTAGAGTACTTAAACTAGCACACAGACGGTAGTCACTCTTGTAAAAAGCAATACTTTTTTGTTTCTTAAAATATCTTTAGAAAATACATGAACATAGACTGGAGAGATGGCTCAACAGCTAAGAGCACTGGCTGTTCTTCCAGAGGTACTGAGTTCAATTCCCAGCAACCACATGGTGACTCACAACCATCTATGGTGAGATCTGATGCCCTCTTGTAGCACAAAAGCATGCATGCAGATAGAGCATTCATGTACATAAAATAAATAAACCTTTAAAATACCATTAAAAAGTTATTAAAAACAAATACATGGGCCAGAGAAAATATCTGAGGACTCCGGCAGATAAAGTAGCTGTGCCCCAGAACTCTGCTGAATTCCAGGCCTCTGAATTTGGCAGTTAAAAACCATGCCTACTTTGATGGGCTGTAGTTACTTCAAACCACAAGTTAAAGACCAACCCATTTCCATTGTATTACTTTAACAACAAAAAATGTACTTACTCATTAATTGTCTTTATTTCTATATTATTTCTTTCCAAAATGATTTAGGAAAACAGCCTTGACTCTACTAATGCCAACTCGGTCAGTCTCCTGGACCAGCCTACCCTCTTTCAATTTCTCTTTAAATTTCTTCTGTGCCATCTTCCTGATGCTGTAGCCCTAGCTTGGACTTTCACTGTTCTCCATCAGCTTCCATCATGGCCTTTTAAACTCTTGTTAGAACTCTCCCATACAGACTCAACATCAATTTTCTAGAAAACCATCCCCTTGTGATTTCAATCATGTTAGTTCCATTAATATTCAATATTTCTTGCTCTTCCTCTACCCACATTGTTGGAATTTTAAAAATGCAGAATGAGAGAGAGATGCCATATGACAGAGTTCAAGTATAGGGTTTTTTTTTTTAATTAGGAGAAAGGGTCACAAAAAGTGGAAAGGGGGATACTGGCCTCGAGGGACAAGAGTAGCAGGAGATGAGAGGAGAGAGAGAGAGAGAGAGAGAGAGAGAGAGAGAGAGAGAGAGGCATGGGAGGTGCACAGGCCTTCTTTAAAGGGAACATAGTGAATAGGCACAGGTGGTGCTCTTAGTGGCTGAGGTGAGGGAGTATCCTGTCAGTACTTCAAATGCAGGCTAGTACAAATGCCTAGCACACATCCTTTATTCAAGATATGTAGGGCTATTTGAATTTTTCCAAAACATCATCATGTTTCCTGTCTTTCTGACTTCACACCTCCCTCTTCTTTAATCTAGAACTGTCTTCTCTCACTTCTCATTAATTTTAACTTTCAAAATTTAGTTATCTGACATGAACTGTGACGACCCCACCAGAGTTATTAACATCCCATTAGGTACCAGCAAAGTTTTGCTTCAAGTCTACCCAAGAGCATGGAAAACATAAATTTAATTCATATAAAAATGAAAGAAGGGAGAGGTGAACAAAATATCTTATCCATTTCAGCATAAATGGACTGAATGAAAGCCATGACTTTTTCACCTCTGAGAAAGGAAGCTTTCTGTAAACTCAGTGAGACAGAATTATCTCCTGTTGTAGTATCTGTTGACATTATAAATTTGAGTTTATATAAAATTCCAAAAGAGGGGAAATAAGCTAGCAGAAAATCCAAACCACTATTGGTATGTCATAGTATACACATAATTGATTTCCCATGAGAAACAAGCAAGAAAAAAATTATTGTTTTGAAAAATGTCCTTCAGATACTGTATTTGGAAATGAAAGATTTTCAACAGAAAAACAGAAATCACAATGAGAAGGTATTTCTCTGCTTTGGTAAACAAGATTGTGATTTGGGGCTTTGGGTTTTGGCTTTTTTTCTCCTCTATTCCCATTTAAATTTGGGACCTACAAAATGCCAAATGACCAACAATGAAATAAAGCCTAATCAGGAAAATACCCATTAAAACAATGAATTCTGCCTGTAATGTAGAACCTAGTGGCAAATGCATTTCAGAGGATTAATCAAGATGACCTAAGTTTTAAAATACTGTAAGTGTTATGAATGATTTCACACCAAATAAAAGGTCTCTTCATTAAATTTCAGAACAGTTACAATGTGTGTCATTTAATATGTATGTACTCATGATTTGCTTGTCATTTGCAATCACTAATGCTCTTTTGACACAGTGAACAGGAGGCAAATATTCTTGAGTAAGATCCAAAAGTCCTTCTTATATTTCCTAGCTAATAAGAACCATGAGACTTTTTTAGCCTCAAATATTAGTGCATTGAAATAAGAGCCATATGAATTTATATTTATACTATTTCTTACTAAGTCAATGTTATTTTATACTTAGTACTACAATGTAAGAGTAAATTTTCTCACCTTTTTATTATTTCGCAGCTTAATGAAAAGTAGCTCATTTTAGATGTTACTTTTGTTTACCTGGAAGGTTTGTAAGGAATAGCAAACATTGTAAGGAAGTGAAATAGCTGGTACTTTTCTATAAGGAAAAAAATAGTTTCCAAACAAGAATAAAACTCTGAAAGCTTAGTCTACCTACCTCATCATTTGAATCAGAGCCTGTCTTCTTTTATATGGTATACGTTACAGCACAACAAGCATTTTTCATACCTAGTAGGAATGCAGATTAAAGGGCCTCCCAGTCAGAAGAGATGACAACTCAAAGTCAGGTGTGTGTGCATGTGCCCATGCTCATGTATGCAGCTCTTAACTGGTTAAAACAGAAAAAGAAATACCATGTGGGAATGGAAAAATAGTGCTGATTGTTTAAGGATCTTGCAGAGTACCTCAGTGTGGTTCCAGCACCAACATGGTAGCTCACAGCCACCTAGAACTGCAGATCCATGGAACTGATGCCCTCTTCTGGCACCCATGGGTGCTACATATATGTTGGTGCACACGTATACATACAGGCAAAATACCCTTACACATAAAATAAAGGAAATCTTTTAATTTTTTAAAGGGAGCAATTTCTAGTGCTCCTTGATCGGTAGTTCATTCCATGTAAAATCTGGTGAGATTTCGTATTTTGGTAAATATTATTTTCCTGCCTGTTATGGACCTCATTTTATTATGTCTTGTGTTACCTTTTCTTTAGTTTGTCTTATGCTCACAGAATAAAATTTAGCTTATTCATGCAAAAAAATTGCTAAAACTTCCTATCAAGAATATATCTAGAAATAAGAAAAGGAAAGGGCCTATTATTTAAAGTATATGCATATTAAACTTATACATCAATTCTAATTTTTCATTGGTTAATGTGTGAACTACATGAACTTTGGTCTAAGAATCTTACATGTGTAACATTTCTGGGGGACTTACAGCAAACTTGATATATAATGAGTGTCAGCTTGCCTGAGGGGAAATGGGAGTTAAGCATATATTACTTTGCACAGAGAATATTGAACAAAACACAATCTCCAATATATTTAACTCTCAATCACACCTGTCTCCAGCAGAAATGTTTTTACCTACAAAATCCTGTTCCTCCAGGCCTCATGGAAGACACCATTCCTACTGATACCCCAAAGGACAGTTAAGTGGGCTTCCAATTATGGAATCAATTAAACTAGCCATGAGATCAAATACCATTCATTTGATGTGAATGAAATATCAAATGTAAATCCTAAAATATGATGGTAATAGTTAGTATCAAGAGCTTCACAGGTCCTCACCAAAGTTAGATAATGCCAAATCATAATGACACTTGGCATTTGGTCAACCGGGAGGAGAAACAGAAGCCTTCTTTTTTCCTTTACATTGCTAGAATCATCAACAGTGCTCCGAAGTTTGTCAATGAAAATTATATAAGAGGTGCCTAGAATCTAAAGGACAAGGGCAGCATAAAAAAGCTTGAGGATTGCTATTACTAAGATAGGAAATCGATGTATGGTGGTGCATGCCTGTAATCCCAGCAGTGGAGAGACTTGGACAAGAAGGTTGTAAATTTGACACTAACCTAAACTACACAGAAAGACCCTGGCTCCAAAAATAAAATAAAAAAGAAAGCTAAGGTTTATCAACTGTAGGGAGTTGCAGAATACTGCAACCAAAAAATGGCGCCGGTTTCCGCCCTCCGCCAGCCCGACGGAGAGCGCTCTCTGTGTAAACAACTCTAAATTTGGTAAAGGTCATGTATCCTCTTAATTCTGCTTGGAGACAACCTATCCTGGCGCGCTACGTAGGGTTAGGTGATTGGTAGATGTAGACTATATCAGGCCCCGTCTCCCTCGACCCGGGGCCGCCGCCATTAAACTGTGTTGAAGAAGATTCCTTGGTGTGGCGTCGTTCTTGCTGGTCAAGGGTGGACGCCGCAATCAACCTTAAAAAATTATTGATATTATAATTGCACATTTCCAGCTGGGTGTTGGTGGCAAACGCCTTTAATCCCAGCACTCGGAAGGCAGAGGCAGGAGGATCTGAGTTCTAGGCCAGCCTGGTCTTCAGAGCGAGTGCCAGGATCGGCTCCAAAAGCTGCACAGAAAAAACCCTGTCTCAAAAAAAAAAATAATTGCACATTTCACCCACTTTGCTTTAGGACTCTTCTTTCATTAATTGTTATTGCATGCATATATGTATATACATCTATATTCCTAAATATATATATATATATATATATATATATATATATATATATATGGACATGCTCAGTCCATATATTGCTACTTGTATATAGGTTTTCAGAGCTGATCATTTGGCACTGGGCAACCAATTGGTGTGTTCTTCCCTAAGGAACACGATATTTTCATATCATTCCTCAGTTGCCTGTAGCTCTTTTTTATAGGATTGATGCCTCATGGGCTGTTCCCTGTCCACTATGGACGCTTCCCTGTCCTATCTATTGTTCAGCTCATTATTCATCACCAGGCTTGGAATTCACTGCAACAGATATCTGAAGAAATTGGTACCACAAACCCACAACAAACAGAGCTAGGGTTTAAATTTCTCTTGTAAGTCCCGTTTTTTTATTGTTTTTTTTTTTTCTTTTTTCCGTGTATGTTCAGGATACGTGGGCTTTTTCTGGATCTGTGGTATGGGGTGTGCTGTAGTCCCTTCCTTAATAAGATGGTCGCCCTGAGAGAGGCATGGGCTTATACAAGGCTGGTATATCCAGTTCCCCTCAAGTGTCCAAGTTCTCACAGTGTGTCCGCTCAGAGAAGAAGTCAGCTTCCAGAATTTCCACTCATCTATGCTTTCTGTTTCTTGCCCCCATCTGGGAACTCTCCTTTCTCATTCCTATTGTTTTAAAACTTGATGCACTGATTTTAAGTTATCCATATGCAGGGTAACTCTGTCTCCTCATACCAATAGGCAGAAGGCTCCTTTCAGTGACTGCTCTCTATGTGGCTGGAATGCCCTGTCTGGGTTTCTTCTTTTGAAGAATTCAAGGTCAATGTCTCCCATACCATCATTTGGAATTTTAAATGTTGGCTTCCTATTTGACAGGAAACTGAGGAATGATATGAAAAGATCGTGTTCCTCAGGGAAGAACACACCAATTGGTTGCCCAGTGCCAAATGGTCAGCTCTGAAAACCTATATACAAGTAGCAATATATGGACTGAGCATGTCCATATATATATATATATATATATATATATATATATATATATATATATTAGGAATATAGATGTATATACATATATGCATGCAATAACAATTAATGAAAGAAGAGTCCTAAAGCAAAGTGAGTGAAATGTGCAATTATTTTTTTTTCGAGACAGGGTTTTTTTGTGCAGCTTTTGGAGCCTATCCTGGCGCTCGCTCTGAAGACCAGGCTGGCCTAGAACTCAGATCCGCCTGCCTCTGCCTCCTGAGTGCTGGGATTAAAGGGGTGTGCCACCAACACCCGGCTGGAAATGTGCAATTATAATATCAATAACTTTTTAAGGTTGATAGACCACTTTTAAAAACTGTCCCTGAAGTGGAGTTACCTCTGGCCTTTCTGTAGCAAGAAAGTTTGTAAATCTGGGGTGGGCATTGACCCTTCGGGCTCTGAAGCACACCCACCTGGAAAACTCTGTTTTTCCTCCTTGAAAAATTAAATTCATATTTTAAAATACCAAAATAATTTATCTTCAACTAAGTGTTCAGAACCCATGGAAAACAGACAATCAATATCAAGATCTCAAATCTTAGATATGTAAATTTTTAAAGAAACTATCATGAATGTAATGAGACCAGGATCTCAGAATGTCAGTGGTGTTAATGCTGATCTAACAGTTAGGTTAAGAGAGACTCACACTAGGAAGTGTGGACCCCTAATCCAATATGGAAGGTTTTTCCTAAGAGGAGAAAATGTAGGTGAGGATGGACATGAACTGGGAAATCACCTGATAAAATGGAAGCAGAGACCCAGGCAATACCGTCTCAAAAGAAGCTACAACCAGCCTAGAAAAAATACCTCAAACAGGTCTTTCCCTCAGCTGGCACCAAAAAGCAATCCTCTTGATACCTTCATCCCATGCTTCAGTTCCCCAAACTGTGATACAGTAAGTGCCCTAGAATACTTGAGATGAGAGCAGGTAAATAAAATATAAGAAGATATAAGACATGAAATAATTGAAGTTCTATAGAGAATAATAGACATCACCAATCAAACTGTCTCTGAACAGATTAAACAGTGTGTCAAATGATTGTAGCACAGCTAAATAAACGATTAAAATTTGAAATAAAGTCTAAAAGACGCAACGATCACAAACTTTAAAACTGTGTATCAACTCCTAGCCAAATAAGAAGAGACCTTGAGGAAATGTATACAATGAAGCACAGCATTTGAAGCAAACATGAGCAAGACTTTCTCAGATGTGAGAGAAAATGTCTGCTCTGAAGTTCATTAAACAATAATAGATCCCAAGTAGAAAAATAAAGGTGAATTCATAGCAACATAATTACAGGGAAGCTGCAGGAAATGGGAAAGCATGTAAAAATAAAGAGAAATGACTTGAAAAGCAGTAGCAACTGATGGCTGACAATACCAAGAGTGGAGGGGCCAAGGGGGAAAGCTTCATGTTGTGTACTGAAAAACTGATCACCTGTCAACTCCAGTTTTAAATTAAATAAAGATTCCTCCCAAAGAAGGGTGTTAGCAAGCACAAAACAAAAGAACAAGCTGAAAACATGGGCAAGGAGCAAAGGAAATGAGGGCATAGAAGGAAACCTGAGTGTGTTAAAACTTGCAGGAAAGTATTGGTGATTGTGTAATTTGGCCTGGCTATAATGACCAACTACAGGCATCAAAGGCAAAAAACCATGGGCATGCACCTTGGTAAAACTTCATCCAATTGTTCATTTAGAAAGTATATTTTATTTTATGTAAAGTATGTAATACAAGTTGATTTTTAAAAGAAAACAGAACATAAATGCTGTGTAATAACAGGGTAGAAAAAAAAACTGATTCCTTTACATTGTTCCCAAATATTTATATTGTGGGTCAAAAGGTAGTGACAATAGCTGACCTTAGATAGTATGGAGTAATACAGAAATTGAGCATTTAAACATAATATTAGGAAAAGAGAAACAGTATGAGCCTCAAGGGACATAAGGGGCAGGTGTGTCATTTTTTCCTCTTTGGGGTGACTTTATACAGTAAGAACAGAAATCAGGCAGTAATGTCCTGCCAAGGAGGTCACATAGATCATGCAGAGACTTTTACTAAAAGTAATTTAAATGCGTTAAAATACATGTCATGTAGTCACTTGAAGCTAAGTCTATAGGTCAGTATTGCAGAGTCTTTTTTTTTTTAACAATGAGGTAGACTCTCCAAGGGAATCATCCTGCCATAGAATAAACACAATTGTTAAACACGGCTGGAACAAAGGAATGGGTTGAAAAGTCTAGTGTAAAAGAAGTCAGAATTAGGGGAATGTGGATGAGCCTGGGTACAGCATGAGTTATAGAGTACCATTCACTAATGAGTGGTCTCAGAACTTCATTCAGTCTCTAACCAACAGATGAACACCCAGGGTCTAGAGAGGATTCTAATTCTTGGCCGACATTAGTCAATTCTTCTGCAACAGTCAACCACAATCATATTCTTTCCTCCAAGATTAATTACATTTTTCACACCAGAGACAAGGATTTATGTAGTACCTTGAAAAATACCTTTTAAAATGTGCTATTTGGAACAATTATTTCAGTTAAGTTAGGTAATTGAGTATTTAAAGTAGTTAGTGTATTTGCATGCTTAATTAACTATAATTTATTTAAAAGCACTTTAATATCAAATTACTATGGGTGCATTTGAAGCTTAAATTATTCTTTTAAGAACTTTTAGTTTTATTCTTTTTGTAGATGACTTTGTAAAACTAAAGTCATCAAGTGGAACTAAAAATGCAAAGTAAACAAAAAAGTGAATAGAGGTGAAGAGTTAAGACTAAATAAAAACATCCCAAAAACACCTGTGCAAGGACTAGAACCCAAGCAAAGATAGTTTTCAGCAACTTGAGTAATAGTGGTAGTGTGATAGAAAATGTCACAAACCATGTTATACTGCCTAGATTTCTTATAATTCTAATAAATTTAATTTATTCCAATTTAAACTTAGTTACCTGGAATTTAAAACCACTTTTGGCTCAAAATGCATTCATTTTTTAAACTCAATGCTGTATAATGGGTCATCATTAAATTCTAAGATGCTAATTGGACTGTGAATACTTTTTCTCATGTGTATTGCTTGAGTTGACATTTCAGCCATCAATTCAAATAGTCTTGATAGCCTCTTGGTTGTTGGTAGCACAAGCTTATTGATAAATCCCTATGTCGATAGAAAATCAACTGGGGGTGTGAGCAACTGCAATTTAACAAATGGACATATTCACTTATCCTTCAAGATTAAGACATGGGAAAAGCAAAAGCATCATTTCCTTTGTGTTTATAAACAATCCTACAACAATGTGTCATATACACAGCTGCTGAGTGTTCCACATCCACTTAGTATCTCTGAAGCATAGTCCCTCCTAGCTGTGTCTTATCTGCTGTCCTCTGCTAAACCACATGTAGCCAGCTATCAAAATTCTCATGAGCATGTATAAATAACACGTGAAATCCAGTATCCAAAAGGTGGGTTTATGGTTTTTGTTGTTTTTGTTTGTTTGGTTGGTTGGTTGGTTTTGGTTTTTCGAGACAGGATTTCTTTATGTAGCTTTGTAGACCAGCTGGCCTCAAACTTACAGAAATTCACCTGCCTCTGCCTCCCAAGTGCCTGCATTAAAGGTTTGCGCCACCAACGCCTGGCTATGCCTATTTTTTTTAGAGTCACATATTGTGATTCCTACTTCTATGAGCCAATACTCTAGCATTCCATATAGCTGGTTGCTCAGAAAATTTTACTCAGTGCTCAACCTGTCTGGAAGTCCCTGCCATTTTCATACCGAATATTCTAAATTGGATAGGCCTTGTTTTCTTTAATTCCCCCTTCCATATTTATTTAGGTAAGAACCCCCAGCTACCATGCAGATGATTAATAGAACCTATCCTATAACCAGTTGCTTAAAGTTTTCTCCCTCTTTAAAGATAAAACCAACATTTCATTTTAGGTATCCATGTTCCTTGTGACGATTTAAAGGATTTTTTTTCCCATTTTTTATTTATATTGGAAACAAGCTTGTTTTACATGCCAATCCCAGTTCCCTATCACTCCCCTCCTCCCCAGCCCTCCACTAATCCCCTATCCCATCCCCTTTCTGCTTCCCAGGGAGGGTGAGGCCATCCATGGGGATCTTCAAAGTCTGTCATATTATTTGGAGCAGGGCCTAGGCCCTCACCCAGGTGTCTGGTGTGAGAGCATATCCCTCTACGTGGAATTGTCTCCCAAATTCCATTCCTATACTAGGGATAAATACTGATCAACTACCAGAAGCCCCATAGATTTATGAGGCCTCCTCACTGACATCCACGTTCAGTGGGTCTGGATCAGTCCCATACTGGCCTCTCAGGCATCAGTCTGGAATCCCTGAGCTCCTCCATGTTCAGGTTAGTATTTCTGTGGATTTCACTAGGCCGGTTATGATCCTTTTGCTCATCACTACTCCCTCTCTGCAAATGGATTCCAGGGGTTCAGTTCAGTGATTAGCTGTGGATGTCTGCTTCTGTTTCTATCAGCTACTCCATGAAGACTCTAGGTAGCCATCAATATCATTATCAGGAGAGGGCATTTAAGGTAGCCTCTCCACTGTTGCTTAGATTCTTGGTGTCATCCTTATAGATCTCTGGACATTTCCCTAGTGCCAGATTTCTCTTTAAACTTATAATAGCTCTCTCTATTATGGTATCTCTTTTCTTGCTCTCCTCTATTCTTCCCCTGACTCAATCTTCCTGCTCCCTCATGTCCTCCTCTCCCCTCCTCTTCTCCCCTTCTCTTTCTCCTAACTTCCTCACTCCTCCTCCAATGCTCCCAATTTGTTGAGGAGATCTTGTCCTTTTCCCCTTCTCCAGGGGACCATGTTTATGTCTCTCTTAGGGTTCCTTGTTTCCTAGCTTCTCAGGTGGTGTGGATTGAAGGCTGGTAATCCTTTCTTTTATGTCTAAAATCCATATATGAGTGAGTACATACCATGTTATTCTTTTTGTGACTGAGTTATGTTGCTCGGGATGGTTTCTTCTAGTTCCATCCATTTTCCTGCAAATTTCAAGATTCCAGGGATTTTTTTTTTCCACTGAGTAGTACTCCATCATTTAAGTGAATGACATTTTCCCTTTCCATTCTTCAGTTGAGGGGCATCTAGATTGCTTCCAGGTTCTGGCTATTACAAATAGTGCTGCTATGAACATGGTTGAACATGTGTCCTTGGTGTATGAATTTGCTTCTTTTGGGTATATGCCCAAGAGTGGTAGACTGATTCCCATTTTCCTGAGGAAGCTCCATACTGATTTCCAAAATGGCAGTGGAGGAGTGTTCCCCTTTCTCCACATCCTCTCCATCATAAACTGTCATTGGTGTTTTTGATTTTAGTCATTCTGACAGGAGTAAGGTAGTATCTCAGAGTTGCTTTGATTTGCATTTCCCTGGTGACTAAGGATTTTGAGCACTTTCTTAAGTGTGTATCAGCCATTTTAGACTCCTCTATTGAGAATTGTCTATTTAGTTCTGTACCCCACTTTTTAATTGGGTTGTTTGGTGTTTTGGAGACTAGCTTCTTGAGTTCTTTGTATATTTTGGAGGTCAGCCCTCAGTCACATGTGGGGTTGGTGAATATCTTTTCCCGTTCTGTGGGCTGCTGTTTTGTCTTCTTGACTGTGTTCTTTGCCTTACAGAAGCTTCTCGGTTTTAGGATGTCCCATGTATTAATTGTCAATCTCAGTGTCTGAACTACTGGTGTTATGTTCAGGAAGTATTCTCTTGTACTAATTCATTTAAGGTTACTTCCCACTTAGGGTCTCTATCATTTTCATGAATTGTTTTTAAGGTCATTCTCTTCTGCTTCATCAGTGTTGGTATTGTTTAGGTCTTGCTGGTGTAGTGTCCTTAGTCTCTGGTGGTGTCATATTGGTTTTTCTGTTGTTGAATGTGTTCTTATATTGTTCTTTTCCCATCCCTTCTTCCAGTGGGTACAGGTGGGGTGTCTTCCTCTCCTGTTGAGTGTTGGTCCAAGGTTTTCTTCCAGTGGATGCAAGCAGGCACAATACTCTGATGGGTCTCAAGGTGTGTTCAGATGGGTCTGAGGCACTCCCTCTCCTGGTGGGTGGGTGTGGGACTAGCACAGCCATGTTAGCAGACTGGTAATTGCTTGGTTCTGGGGGGCCGGGGGGGGGGGGGGTGGGGGTGGACCTGCCTGCAGTCCCCAGGCCACAGATCCCAGAGTGGGAAAGCAGAAGTCTCCCATGTAAAGTTTTATCTGCATCTAATTGAGTAATTACTTCATGATTTTGCACAAAATAAAACCCTCCTCAAACACAAAACTTAATGCGAACATCTGGAATGATTAAATTTAAATCATTGTTTTTCGAATTTAAAATTCCACAATTATGTGTGAGTAATGAAATTAAGTTAGAGAAATAAAATAAAAACCTAAAAATTTAATAAAGAACATATTCTTATTACAGAAATTTTTAAGGAAAATGGCATAACCCTGAAGTTGTTTCTGATATTTCTGATAATTACCATTAAATTCATATAGCCTTCATTAACCAGGGTATTGTATCACTTTATTGTATAATGTAACTATACCAATATAGATATATTTAAAATATGGTTTAATTAAAAATAGCCATCTGTGATAAGCAAGTGGAGAGCCATCTTGTAATTTTAATGTAAGGAACAGTAGGAAACATGATTTCACATCAGCTGTTCTGCTCACTGCTGGCTAGTGACTGAGCTCCATACTTCCAGGAAGGAAGTATAATTTCCGAGAAATCCTAGCTGACAACTTGGAGAAATAGGTAAAATTTAGTGAGCACAAATTTATCCCTCATGACACTCTGCAGAGGAAGGGTAATTACTATCATTACTTTTGATCTGAAGAAACTTAGGACATCAAAGGGTAAGTGCTAAGTCATGTGACTAGAGTTAAATTATTCTCCCTTCCCTGTCGCCAATTTCTATTTGCAATTACCTCTTCTAAAAGAGTAAGTTACTCCCATGCTTAGGTTAGACCATACAATGTGCATTAGCCAACAGATCAAGAAACGATATGACAGTAAGTATGGAGTTTCTTCCATCACCATGCAAAGAATAACAGAGCCCTGCTTCCCCAAAAGATGAGTGACTCACAGGGAGAGCAGCCTCCGTGGCCCAGGCCTGATTATCCAGTTGCACCTGAGTCTGAGATATATGAGGTAATAATGCCTGTGTTTCAGTTCCCAAGAGATCCTGCCATCATACATTGCAAAGCAGCACTAAGTACCTCACCCTATGAAGTATCCAGATTGTGACTAGAGTGTGGGACCTCTACACATTGTTAGGTAGTATTGTGCTCTGTTGTTTCTTTGTAGTTGTTTATATAGGAGATTCCATGGGACACAAAAGTAATAACTTTTAATTATTCAGAAGTAACATGCCTGCATAAGTTTTTACTAGGTGGCAAAGTTTCTACAGAACTTATTGAGTTACATTTATTACAAGTATAATTTATTTCTCCAATAACTAAAGTGATGAAAGATACCTACTTCATATTTCTGTTTTATTATGAAAATATTAATTTGTTACAAATACTTAAAAACCAGCTTGGGGGAATCATCATGCTGCCATACACCAGGAAAAAGCCAAGTCTCAACCCATTCATGGAGTTAGGAACATCAAACCTTCCCTATTCTCATCTTTGCTCATTCTGCACACTAATAAAATTGCTGACTAACTACATATCACTGTGTCTGTTATAAAAATATCAAATTCAAAAGCTACAAACCCTTTCTGAGCAAGTGGAGAAAGTTGCTCTGCACAGCCATTGGCACATCCTGGGGATCACGGTCATCTCCTGGGCCCTGCATCTCCAAGCATTTTCTAGTATTTTGTTTGCATGGATAGCTTCCATTCCCAAACCACGCTTGTTAGGACCTCCTCTGGGCTACTATCCTCCAGTATCTAATTGCCTACTATGTGCTACTGTCCTCCAGGAACTGAATTCCACAAAGCATTTGCCATTTAGTAAAGGTATTACATTTCAAAAATTCAGTGTTTCCTGTTTTTTCTCCCCAAGGAAAAGAGATTGCAAATAAGGCAAACACCATGACACACTTCCTGGTAATGTTTGTCACTTCAATGTTTTAACCATCTTTCCCCATCACCAGATGGCATATTATGGACCAGTGAAAAAAAAAGATGCAGCTTCATGTGCCTTTATGTTCTTCCCTGTGCCTGCTGGACTGTTAGGTACAAGACTTTTAAATTTATGTCAGCTGCCAATTTTATATTTATTGGTTATCTTCATTTTTTTCTTCTAACTAGGATTTTTGCCTTAAATGGTGAATCGAATGAAGGCTGCCTCTATGCATAAAGTCTATAAGTTGTAAAAGTACTAAAAGTTACAAATGTTCTTACAAATGTTAATATTTGCATCAGTCTGCTCAATTGCTTAAGAGAAAGGTCAGATTTGAAAGATAAATAGCCAGCATAATGTAATTATTTAGTGGAAAGTATAAAATATTTGTTTGTTTCTTTTGTTTCTGGGTTGCTCTTTCTTGGCTTAAGATACATTCACTTCTATATAATTACTGATAAGCAATTTGTAAAATGCTTGAAAGGCAAATGTCAAGAATCTAACAACTTGTTCCATTTAAAAATACTAAAATTATTTTCTCCTAGATCAAAGATGTGTGCACATACTCTTCATTAACATGCTTAATTTGTATCTATGGTGAGGGCTGTTCTCTCAGTGAGGAGAAATGCATACTTTATCTAGCTGATGGCAAGAATTACAGAAGGTATTGGTTACATAAAAAACAGTTTCCTGCAAATAGGAACATAAGAAACACCAAATGCCTCTTCATTTTCCAAGTATTAAATTTCCATTGCTTTGAAACAAATAATTTGTAGGCTGTTTGGTTTATATGTGAGAAGGTAAAAGCAATCGATGTTTCTTCAAAATGAAAAGGTAAATTCAAGTCATGCTTTTATTTGTTGAGAAATATAATGTATCTATACTATGGGATGAATTCTAAGAGTTACTCACCTATCTGTTGAGAGCTTGTTACCTAGCAACAGTCAACAAGCTGCAACCATTATAAAAGAAAAGGCAGTCAGCCAGGCATCAGGACAATGTGCTAGGGAGAACTGTAAAGGGTTCCCAGGATTGTTGCTTCTTGTTATGGCACATGCTGAGGTTTCTTAGAGTGTGTTGCCATGTGAATATGACATTCAGTCCTGTCTTAGGGTACATGGTAAAGGTAGGATTTTGAAGATGTTATTACAATTACAATGCAATTGACTTAGAGTCCATTAAAGGGAGAATATCCTGGGTGTATCTTACTTGAAAACCTATCTACAGTTCAAAAGGGACTATCCCTTTTCTAAGCCACAGAATGACAGTGTAGAGGACAAAGACTCAAGAAATGAAACTGGTTTCCAAAGCTTAAAAGGAGAGCCTTTAGATGAGCCTGATAATAGAGGGATGCACACTGCATTTACCTTGTTTCTAAATATGACAATGGTTCTCAACCTTCCTGTAACCCTTTAATACAGAGCCTCATGCTGTGGTAACCCCATCCATAAAATTATTTTTGTTGCTTCCTCATAACTGTAATTTTCCTACTGTTATGAATCATAATATAAATATATGTTATGCAGAATACCTGATATACAACCCCTGTGAAAATGTTGGTCAACTCTCAGAGGGTTTACTAGCCATAAGTTGAGAACTACAGGAATGTAACATTAGAGGAAAGATGAATGCTTTAAACTCAGAAATGTGCACAAATAGGAGAACAATATGGAATCCTCTAAGACCTACTTTCATACTATCAATATAGAAAAAATCAATGTGAGGAAACTAAAGGGAAAAGTCTTCATTATCAATGACGATATTTCATAGAGTGTGTTCAGCAACTCACCTTCCTCATAACTATCTGTGGTACTAGATTTAATATTGAGATTCCCAGATCTGGCCTCAGAGATAGTGAATCAGGAAAGTTGGAGGCCCATACATTTTTTTTAATCCCAAATACCTCCCAAGCAGATGAACAGTAGAATAGAACCAAAATAAAAATCCTGTAACACAAAACAAATGAATTTCAATAACATTAATTGAGAAAAGAAATCTAGATCAAAGCACAGTATATCTAGGGACTCCAGTCACACAAAATCCAAACATAGGAAAAAAATATGTGATGACAGAAATCTGAGAAGCATTAGAAGGTAGTAGATTTCTTAGAAAGGAGGGGTCCTTTTGTGTTGATGTATATATTCTACATCTTTCTTATCTGGTGGCAGATGAGGTGAGATATGTGTGACTGCATGGGCTAAACCATGACATGCAGACAGAGATCAACGGATAACTCACAGGAGTTGGTTCTCTCCTACCACCTTGTGGAATTAAACCCAGTCCTCAGGTTTGTGTGCAAACACCTCTAGCCACTAGGCTATCTTGCAGGCCCTATATTCTGCATCTTGATAAGTGTGTAAGTCACATGGATTATATATATTTACAAATCTCATAAAAGGGCTGATTTCAGATTTTTTTATTTTATTAGTTCTAGTTAGGGAACAAGCTTATTTCAAGTCCCTTCTCCCTCTCCCTCCCCTCACCCCCAACCCTCCTCCCCCACCCCACCCCATCCACCCACCACTCCCCAGGCAGGGTAGGGCCCTCAACTGGGGCTCTGCAAAGTCCACCAAGTCTTCCTATGCTGGTCCTGGGCCCTTTTCCATGTGTCCAGGGCCAGAGTGTAACCCTTCACATGGGATGGGCTTATTATATGCAGAGTTTACATGAAAAAATGCTGATAATTAGTGGCGGAAATTATTTTTGCTCTTGTAAATTATCTGATAGTAGGAAGAAGGAAGCGGTCACTTGTCCTTGCATTTTCATTCAGGAAGCATTTTTTTTTTTATTTTTCCACTTAGGACACCGTCATCTTGAATGCCCTGAGAATGTATAGATTCTATTTACTAGTGATACATCAAGCACTTTATTCTGACTTCCTTTGGACAGGTAATATTTACCAACCTAGAGTTCTTTTCCTTTGTCCTTGAAAGCATCTATTTTTAACTTCTATTTTGTAAGTTCACCCAGGTCCATTAGAGACAGATTGCAGAACTGCAGAAAAAAAAGTAAATAAAGAACCAGGTATAGGAAAGAAAATAAGAAGCCCCAACAACATATTGCTTTTGGCTTGAAACTAACACAGCTTTTAATAGTAGCAGATGTCAAACAATCTACCAGCCATCAAGCAATCAAGCATGAACCCTCAAACACAAGAATCGTACACATGGGACTGACCAACTGCAGTGGCAGCACTCCAGGATTTAAATATCCCTCAGTGGAGACTGAAACAAAGCTAGGGGTGCATATAGTCTCTGCAGATCAATAAGAATTCAACTGCTATGAAGTGATGGTCAGAGGTAATGAACATTTATCTGGGCTGGTAAATGTTGAGTGGGAGTATGTAGTTGATCAAATATAGGCACATAGCAAGCTGAGTTGTATGATAGCCTGGCACAACAAAAAGGGACCTGGTAATTAGTGGCAGCCAGTTCAACTTGGATCATCCTACAAACCTTGTCACACTTGTCATTCATTTGGAAAACCATAGAGGCTGAAAGAGCCTCTCTATTGCTGCCTATATTTGCTCATTGTATGCTCTACTACTTCCCTCTTAGCCATTACAATCTCTTTGCCTATCACTAACTAAAAAAAAAAAAAAAAAAAAAAATCACTTGCTCCACATAGACTATAGTTTAGAAGCCATAGATGTATTTCCTGAAAAGAAAACATTTTTCTCTTACCTTAACATGTGTTACTTATAAAATAAGCAATAAAAGAAGTAGAAAGTGGGACATATTTTGAGTTTGGTAACATAACAGAACTCTGCGCTAACACAAAACTCTTCAAATCCAGCCTAGAATGCAAGAAGCCATCATTTTCAACTCTTCAAAGACTCCAGAGATGTAGAGCTTGGACTAGGAGCTAGAGAAACCTCCTCCTGTCAGCTGAAACTGTTAACATTTTTCTAGGGAAACATACACTTTTATTGCTACAAAGGCTTGAGGGGTTTTTTTTTTTTTGTAAGTTCGGTTGAGGATGTTTTACAAAAGAGTTTGTAATAATCTCACAACAAAATTATTCCTTTGAATCTGGGATTGGTAAGTACTCTGGACTTGGTATGTATCTGTGTTTGGCCTTCTTACAGATTGGCTTGCACTGCTAGCTCCTCATTAATGCCGATCATTTTCTTGAAGCTGAATACCGAAATAACTGGAGACAGTACATGAAAATTGGCCCTGTTTCTGGGTGCACCAATAACATGATGTTTCATTTCTGTGGTCTATGAAAATACATTGAAACACCACTGAGGTAAACAGCAAACTCTCACACAAGCGTTCCCAACCATATTTGGATTGCATTTATTTCAGCATGAGAAACAGTAGGGCTATCTTTTATATTCTTGTACTGTTTCCTTCTCTCCTCCTCCTCTCTCTCCTTCCCCTCCTCATCTCTCTTTCAGTATCTAAGCTCCTAGAGCAAGCATTGCAAATGCCAGCAGTGTCCTTTTCAATGTGAACAGTCAGAAAAAGTCCTTGAGTGAATATGTTTCTGCCATAATTGTTGCCATAGGCATAAATTGATCTGGGGTCCACAGAATGGAAGGCAAGAGAAGGAAATCTTGAAACCATAGAAACAAGTAAGTCATGCTGGAAAATGGATGAAAGAGTAGCAAAAGGGTGCTGCTGATTCAGTACGAAGGCAATGATCAAATCAAATAGCTGAGCACAGAGACTAGATGGAAGGAAGGCATTAACCATATCCTAGACTTTCATCAGACTCCCAAGGCCACAAATTCTGCTAGAATACTACACGATCCAAATAGATGCAGGCAGGGAAGAATACCACCATCAAGCTAATGCCTGTCTGAGAGCACCTACCTGATGATCATTATACTTGCCTATTCCTCATTCCTCTTTCACGTTTCCTAGGTCACAAACTGAAGAAGTTGAAAAGTCTAAGAAAGACAGTTACCCACTTCTGAGCATGAATGTGCTTCCTGTGTTCCATGCCCAGTAGGCCCTTTCAGAGTACTGTCCATCAGAAGCCATTTTCACCATGAATCGTGGCCTGAAGAGAGCCAGGTAGACTAGAAATAAGTGAAAAGTCATATAGGAGATTTTCTGAAACCTATTCTGGAAAGGAAAAATAAATAAACCTTAACACCATAAGAACAAACTAACAGAAATGTTTCTACATATACAAATCATATTGTTTATTTTAGTATAATTTACTTCCTTATGCTCAGACCAATTTAAAATCATTCACTGCATAATCCATATTTTATCCACACCTTTACACTCACAGGCAGCCTCACCTCAGATCTATAGAACAGACCAAATAAGGTGAGGCCAAGACAGATCTTGTATACTCACAACATATATGAATTCTAAAGAGTGTGCAGACTATAAGTTCTGAAATTTATATAACTTAGTTCATATATATGTACATGAGAGAGAAAATAAAGAGAAAAGAAGCATGAACTATTTTTATATCAAAGTTAGAAAAATTTTACAAATTAAGACTTTTTAAATTTATTTTTATTTTACATGTGTGTTTGCTTGCATGAATATATGTGCACTATGTGCATGCAGGTAGAAAGTGCTAGATTCCCTGGATCTCCAGTTTCAGACAGCTGCAAGCTGCCAAGTAGTTGCCAGAATGGGTCCCCTACAAAAGCAGCAAGTTCCATTAATGCTCTAGACACATCCCATCAACAAAATCTGTAAAAGTAAATTTCATGGCATAAGGAGATGTTTCCTGGCTGTCAGTCTTTGCCAGAATGTTTTCCTTTTTGTCTACATTATACTCAGTATCACAGTTTCAGAGAAGATGATCTACATGAAGAGAAAACAAAAATGAAGCAAAACACGTAGTAACTTTTCTCAGGACCCCTCTTCTTACTTATCATTATTTATTGATTTGATAGATCATGTAGTACTGATATCCCTTTTTTTACATTTTTATTTTAATTAGAAACAAGATTGTTTTAGATGTCGATCCCAGTTCCCTCTCCCTCCCCTCCTCCCCTACCATCCCACCCCCAACTAAAACCTTACCTATCATATAACCTTTCTGCTCCCCAAAGAGGGTGAGGCCTTCCATAGGGGGTCTTCAGAGTCTGTCATATCCTTTGGGAAAGGGCCCAGGCCCGCTGCCTTTGTGTCTGGGCTCAGGGAGTATCCCTCTATGTGGAATGGACTCCGAAAGTCCACACATAAGCTAGAGATAAGTACTGATCTACTACAGGAGGCCCCATGGATTTTCGAGGTCTCCTCACTGACACCCACGTTCCTGGGGTCTGGATCAGTCCCATGCTGTTTCCCCAGCTATCAGTCTGAAGAGCAAGAGCTCCCCGTTGTTCAGGTAGGCTGTTTCTGTGGGTTTCACCAGCCTGGGCTGGACCCCTTTGCTCATCACTCCTCCTTTTCTGCAACTGGATTCCTGTTCAGTTCAGTGATTAGCTGTGGGTGTCTGCTAAGCCGGAACAGAAAAAGCCCCTAGACTACCTCATAGTACTGATTTTCCATGGGCATCATAGTCTGATGATTTTGTTATGTCTGTATCTACCTCTTAGGAAATATGTGACAATGATATTTTTGAAATATCTGTGTCTTGAGTAGTCAGCTTAATTTCAGTAGAGGTTATATCAATACTACCTCTTAAGTCTCTCAGCAAACTTTACCCTCATGGGTATCATTAAAAATTCTGTGCCATCATATATAATTTGTTCTAAAATACACTGCTCCAATTCAAAGTAAGGAATAAGCCTTAAGAACAGGAACACAGGAAAGAGCTTTAGAAAGCAATGACCATTTCTGTTTGAAGGAATTGTCCAACAACTCTGCTCAGTAGAATAGGATAATTTGTGGTAAAATGACGATGGATCAAAAGTCAAGCTTCCCTGAGCTACCAGATAGAGTCTTTGTTAACCCCTCAACAGGCAGTATACACAGCCTGGCAAGGGGACATTGCTGTAGGTTTTTTTTTTTTTTTTTTTTTTTGGAAGAGCTCCTCGAAGAAAGAAATAAAGAAATCTGTATGTGTAAGTCAAAAAGGAAAGAGATAAATAAACAGGTCAGAGGAGGAGACATTGAGGGCCCATTAAGACACTGAAAAGACTGACATAAGATGGGAAGTCTGAAAAAGCACAGTGTTTTTGAGAAAAGAAGCCTCAAACAGCCCATGTGTGTTTCTCTACAGGGTTCTTTTGTTCAGTTGGTTTGGTTTTCTTCCAGCACTGAGAATTGAACCTAGGACTACCTACACCTGGTCAGGTGTTCCATCACTGAGCTATATTGCCCCTCTAGAAAGACTTTTGAAATAATTATAACATAATTTGAATGTGGATCAGTTGTGTTTTTAAGCAACTAAAATATGTAAATGTCTCCTACAAAACAAAGTTCATAAAGAATATTTACAAATTTCTGAAGCATGAAAGAATCTTCACATAATATCAATTTGTAACATTTTGTGCATATCTGAATTGCTAATTGGATAGTTGGATATGCACAAAAGCATGTATAAGTAACATATTCAACATAGTGACTTTTATCATTCAAATGTAGTGGTAGGAATAGTAACATAAGCTATTTATAATGTATTCTGTTTCCAAAGTGGTTCTGAGCAAGGGACTATGCCACATAATTTCTACTTTATAACATTTTACTGAAAAAAAACGGTCATTATCAATAACATTTTAGTACATTAGATTCAGAGAATTTTGGAAATGTTCAAAAAGTTAACAGTTGTCTAAATCTAAAACCTACATTTAAATACACTATATATTGCCTACCAACTGTTAAATATATTATATAAAATCAAGTTACATAAAATGTCAAGTGAATACTTTTCTTAAATATAAGATTTTGTTCCATCCAAGGTAAGTGGTATTCTAATGAAAAGTTATCTTCATCCATACACACTTTCTTCAACATCCAGTACAACTTATTTTGTGGATCTTATACCATTTTGAAGGAAATGTTAGGATCTGTGCTGCCTAGTTTTAATGCAGCTTGACACAAGCTAGAGTCATTTTGGAAGAAGAAACCTCAATTGAGAAAATGCCCCTACCTTATTGGCATATGGACAAGCCTATAGTGCAGGTCATTGCCCCAGCAAACCAAAATGTTATATCTAAAGCATGCCTCAGAGGGAAGTTTTTACTACAAGTTCTTAAAACAAACAAACAAAAAAAAACAGACACATTTCAACTAAACAACCTAATGATACATTTTCTGGACTTAGAAAATAAGAACAAGCCATATCCCATAGTGGTAGGCAGTAAGAAATAACAGAGACCAAGAAAGAAAGTAAGACTATAGACTAAAATAACTATCCATAGGATCAAACAAAGAAGTGGCTCTCTGAAAAGATAAAGAAAATTGACAAGACCCCAGGCAAAATAACTGAAAGAATAAGAAAGGACACTCAAATGAAAAGGGATGTTACTAAAGACTCCAGTAAGAGCTAAATGACCCTTAGAGACAACTTTGAAAATGTATACCCTCCCCAAGAAAAGCCTAGAAAATCTTGAAGATAATTCTTAGTCACATATGTCTTGTCATAGTTAATCAAAAGGATATATACCTAATTTAAATAAATCTTTAACAAGAGCATAATTGAAACAATAATGAAAAGTCTTTTCACAACAAGAAGTTCATGGCCAGATAGATTCTCTGCTGAATTTTATCAAATCTGTAAGGAAGTACTAATATTAATAATCTTCAAAATGTTTCACAAAACTAAAAGGATTAGCACATATCAAACTTATTCTATTAACCCAGTACAGCCTGAATATATAGATAAAGGCAGACACCACACACGCACACGCACACACACACACACACACACACACACACACACACACACACACACACATCCTAGATCCATTAAAATTTGTCAATTTGCAGAAAATAATGGTTTTGACTCAATGACATCTTTTCCATTCTTAAACTTTCTTAAAACTTTGCAGTAAAGTAAGTTTAGATAGAATCTCATTCTTTTGGTTTTATATTAATTATGGAGAGTCTATATTTGGTTTGGCAATGCTTTTTTTCTTTTTCACTTTTAAATATTGTTTTGTTCCCATTGTAATTTTGAATTACCTGTAACTGCTAGATTGGATCTTTGTTCTGTTACTCTGTCATTATTGCCTATATTGTCGTGTTCATTTCTGTTTTGGGGGGGTCTCGTTTCTTTTTTTAAGTTATTTTTTATCATTTTTTATTTGAATTAGAAACAAGATTGATTTACATGAAAATCCCAGTTCCCTTCTCCCTCCTGTCCTCCCTTACCACCCCCTAACTAAAACCCTACCTATCACATACCCTTTCTCCTATTCTTCACATGACTCAACCTTTCTGCTCCCTCATGACCTCTGCTTCATGTTCATTTCTTTATACTTTTCTTTTAAATTCTTGGATGACTTCTTTCTGACTCTCTACTGATTTTACTTTTAAGGTGTAATTCCACTATTTGTTATTACTGATGAGGTTTTCTCTCTTCTGCTGAGTTTTTTGTTTCTTTCCAAACCTTCTTTTGCTAACTGACTCCCAGTTTTACAAAAGATATATCCCTTCACTCCTTCTAATCTATGATTGAAGGTGAATCATCCTTGTTGTTGTTTTCTGGTTTTCACATGAATTCTGAAAAGACATAATTTCATTGGCAGGTTCATCTACCTGCTAATCATGATGATGCTCTCAGCTCTTACTCTTTTGAGTCTTGTTTTCTGTAAGCACCCATATGTAAACTATGACTGTGATAAGTACCACTTTCTTCATGTAGATTTTCTGGAACACTAAAATCCTGATGAACCTCATATAACATATTAAAAGTTGCATCTCTAGTATGCAGGGCCACCAAAACTCTTACTACTTCAGCATCAGCAGCTATTTGAGGTGTTTAACAGCTGCCATAGGCTTAAGGAATTGCTCCTCTCTCTTTTAAAACTGGCAACTTACTCAAATTAATTTCCAAATGAATGCATGGTGTATGCATTTATACAATGGAGTAAAGCATCTAGTTATCTTTTTAAAAGAGCATCTCAGCTGCAAACAGTAGTTTGTCCAGTTCTTTGCTTGATGTTAGTCCAGCCTATGAATCTAGAAGCTGATAATGTGAGGAAAGAATGCCTATCTTTGGCATCCAGAAAGTGAGTGATTGCTCTCTTTATCAGGCAAAGCCTGGGCACCCATCACTTGTTTTTCTCTGTGGTTCTATTGCCAATATTGTTAGGGGAATAGAAGAGAAGCAATCTATAGCTTGTCAGCCTTCATTCTGGACAATTTTCTGAGTGTTGATCTTTCCTAAAATTTGACATTTTATTCCTCTGCTTGTCCTTAGTCACCAGTCTTATCATTGCACCATCTAAGCCTGTACCAGAAGCTTCAGTTAGGTAGCCTTGCTGTGTTGCGGATGCGCTGACAACATGAGTATTTGTTGTAAGGAGGATACTAAGTCGGGTTCTTAACACATGTTCATTGTCAGCTTCCAAATAATTTAGCAAGGAAGGCATCAATGTGAAAACGAGCTTAGTTATTCACATACTATGTGCCTAGCCCTAAAGGTCACATTCTAACTAGTATATTACTTGTGATACTGATTAGTGTCAAATTCAAAACTATGGTGGTTGAATAAAATGGCCTGAATAGGCCCATAGGGAATGACACTATGAGGAGGTGTGGCCTTGTTGGAGTAGGTGTGGCCTTGTTGAAGGAAGTGTGGCCCTGGGATCAACCTTTGAAGTCTCAGCTGTTCAAGCCTGGCCAGTGTGTCACATGTCCCTTCCTGCTGCCTGCTGATCCAGATGTAGAATGCTCAGCTCCTTCTCCAGCACCATGTCTACCTGCATGCCACCATGCTCCCCGCCATGATAGACTAAAGCTCTGAAACTGTAAGCCAGCCTCAATTAATGATTTCTTTTATAAGAGTTGTGGTGATCATGGTGTCTCTTCACACCAATAGAAACCCTAACGAGAACAATGCCTAACTATGTTGCTCAAGTATTATCTACTACCCATTCTAAACTACAAAACTGATCAATTAATGTTATTTTTCTCCTAGAAAATTATTCTCACAGGAACTGTTGAATATCGATTCAAATAATATGTAATATTTTACCTAACTTGACTGGAAATTTTGTCAGAGGAAATTTTTCTACATTAGAAATTTTAAATAAATCACATAGGTAAGAACAGGCTTGGAAAAATGATGATGATGGCAAAGTTTATGAGTATACATCTGAATCTTACCAGTTTCCAAGAGAAATTACAGAATGATTGAAATCATAAAAATAGAAATACACACACACACACACACACACACACACACACACACACACACAAGCACATGTATCATGCACTCATACACACCTTATAAAAATGTAGCTGCAAGGGGTCCCTAAAACCAGAGAATATTAAGTGAGAAATAAAAAAAACACCACTAGCAAAAAAAAAAAATCAGGTGGAGTTAGAATCTATATGTGGAGAAACAACAGGATTTGGGAGGCTTTGGCACAAATCAGAATATTCAAGAGATCAAAGCAAGAATATTGACCAAACACAGAACAAGAAATGCTGGGTTCCAGTTTACAGGACATGACATGCTGGGCAACTGGAGGACAGTCTTGGATTCTTCAACTATGGAACCTAATCCACTGGCTTAGGACAGAGTTCTGCACTGTGGAGAAACCACAGGTGGTAAAGTCCACAGTGAATAAGGGAAAAATAGAGACAAAAGAAAATATTCAGATGAAATGGAGGACATAGCAGTCCTCTGCATGTCAGAACATACAAAGTGATGTTTCTAAACACACAAAAGAGAAAGGAATCAATCATGATGTTGTGAGGTAAGAAATCTTAAAGTATATGCTGATTCTGTGAAAAAACTATTAGGCTTCACCATAGTAACAGGAAAATGATTGTGATGGGACACTCAACATTATCATTTAAATATTTAACAAGCTAAAGAATAATGATGCTATAAACAAGTAAACTTTAGGACATATAAAGAAGAGATTAAAAATAAGAATCTAATATTCCACAGTACACTAAAACAAATTTTAAAATCATGAAAATATATGAAATATTTCTAAATGAAAATATTTCAGGGGACAGCAAGATGTCCCAGAAGGTAAACTATTTGCTTCCCAGCTGATCACCATAGGTCCCACATGGTAGAGGAAGATAAGAGACTTGTACAAGTTGACCTCTGACCTCCACACCTGGTCTGTAACACGCCATGCATGCACCTGCATGTACACACATACATTCTAAATAAACATAATAGAATATTTTTAAATATCCAACATATAAAGAATGAACTGAAGAAAAGCCTAAGCACACTACATAGAAAGGAATTAAAATATTGAAATATATGTAAGGTTTAAGTAATAGTGATATAAGAAAGTTGAAAGGTCAGGTTGCAAAGTCCAATGATATTCAAATGTGAAAAGGTCATAAGGGGTCCTGTTATTTTGTGTGGCAACAAAAAATTCACAATAAAGACAAAATTTTGAGAGATAATGTCCCAGAAAAGCAAAAGTTAAGAAAGGTGCAATGTATGCAAGTATATAAAAGAAAACTGAACATGGCAATAATTTTAATTTTTATTCTACATATTTTGAAATACAGAAAACTTTTGAGTATATACCCTGAAATTAGGACTAGTATATGTAGCACAGAGACTCAAACCAATATTATACTGAAATCTAGAAAAATTCCACTGGGCAGTCAGGTGAAACAAAACAAACAAGTGACTAAAAAATAAACAGCAGCTGCTAACAATTCTACAGCAACACTTCATGGCAGGAGACTGCTAGTGGCTGGCAGCTAGTGTGTATCTATAATCTCAGCACTTGAGGCAAAGGCAAGAAGATCAAAAGTTTAAGAACAAATTTTGATGCATAATAAGTTTAAGGACAGGCTGGGATTCATAGTGAGATCCTGTCTCAAAAACAAGAGGAAATGGGTTTAAGAAAATCAGCTTGGAAACTTGAGTCAGTGATTTTATATTTAGCATAAATGTCATCAAGTAGAAAAGCCATGATAAAATGCTATAAAGATTCAGGAATTTGGAAAATACTGAGACCATAAACTTTTTCAGGAATTTGCTAAAAATGAGCTTCTGACTATAGCTAAATGACATGAGAAAAAACATAATGTCATAGCCATATATCTTAATAGTTATCCAAAACAGGCTAAAAATGGGAAAGCATATGAACAGTATAGCCAAATTAATTAATATTAGCTGCCAGGAAAGCATGCTTTAAAGCAAATCCAGAGAACAAGGAAGAGACAATACTACTGGAATTCTAGCAATGGATGCCAATGTACGTGCTTCAGTTGAAAAAACAAAGTCCTTTTTCCAAATCTTAACATACTCAATGATATTCGACATTACTGAGCAAGTTGTGCTTTTCAGAAATTATGAATTATAAATATAGGTCTATGATCTTACACTTTAACTCACCCTTGTTGAAATATGTGAAGGTGAGTGTTATTAATTCAACTAGTTGGTGTGAGATTAGACAGTGGGTAGGGCTAACCTAAAACAGGAGTGAACATGAGTTGATAGTTGATGGATGGTGTGAATGGAAATACAATATCATGAACATGTTGATGTATTTGTTAGTTTTTTTAAGATAATCCACTCATTTGAAGAAGACTGGGATTCTTTGTATATTAAAATAAAAGGCTGTTTTATTTTCAATAGGTATTATATAGTATTAGTAAAAGCAGAATCTTTAAAATGTTCGAGAGTAGCAGCCTAAATTTAACTACAGTATGTAAGAAAAAGAGACTATTAGGTCTATCATGACACATTAGTCAGCTTGCATTGTTTGTTCAGGATATTTTCTCGAGGTTAGGAAAAACAAAATACTTCCTTAAGACACAAATAGAGAAACAGAGCTAACTAGAAAGCCCATGGTTTGTAATCTTAATAAATACTTTTTATAGAAGTTGATAAATTTCTCAAGGACCATCTATTTTCATTTTAAAGGTAGAATTTCGTATTACATACTTCATTAACATGAAAGTAAATTTTATGTATAGTTTATTTTACCTCCTCATCGTACTGATTTGTAGTTTATACTTTTAAAAAACCATAAACACATTAAAGAATAAGTTTGTAAACAATTCAAAATTTAGTCATTTTGAACTAGTATTAAAATATATTAGGTATCTATAACAACAAATGGAATTAACTTACAGGCAAGAAAAGAAATCATAAACAGTATAAGCTTTGTCTTGTTCCTTCCTGGGAGATTTCTTCCACAATTACTAAGGATTTAATAAACATTCATTTGTGAGTTTATTTCACGGTGATGAGGAGGTATTACCTTAGCATTGTACAGCAATGTATTAGAAGGTGACTGAAGCAGAAAGCAATGCTCAGTGGAAATAAAAGGATCATTTTGCTCTCCAGGAGCTGTTTAGCTGCAATGTAAATGAGATTAGGGAGAATATACATGTAACAGGGAAAGCAGTAAAGATATACAACTACATAATTTTAACTCTAACACTTTCATGATAGAATACTGACTAGATGCCCAATACACATCACATAAGATGAAGTCTGGAATGATGGCTCAGTAGATAAAGTTCTCCACACAAGCATGAGATCTTGAATTCAGATCCCTACACCCATATAAAAACTGTAAGTCTAGTATAGTGGGGACAAGAGTAGACACGGAAGGAACCTGGAGCTCAATACCCATCCTAGTCTAGCCATGAGTTCTGGGTTCAGTAAAAGATTCTGTCTCAAAGCAAAATGTGTAGAGTGTTTTATTTCTTTTAAAGACATTGGATGTTGATCTCTAGCTTTCACGTGCACACACAAGCACATACATGTAATACACATGGAATTACACATCAAAGAAGAAATAAGAAAAAACCCATACAGAGATAAAAAGTTTTCAGTCATAGTACACATGACTAAATATGAGAGAAAAGAAGTGTTTGTAATGAAAGAACCATGTGTAGTGGAGATTGGAAGACCCAGTCTCTAATCCAAATTATTATATAGCAGGAACAATGAAATTTAACTATCTTGTAGAGTTTCTCTTGTGATGGGAGTTTTCATAGAGCCTAAGAGCATTAAGTATCAATTGCAAAATCATATATTAGGCATAGGTGCCACAGTGGTACCATGCCAGCTTTAAACAGAACATGTTCCATCCTTCTGCTATATACAAGAAATACACATCAACATCAAACTAATAAAGTTTTCCAGAAGCTTTCTTCTGAATCCATTTTTAAAGTCTTTTACTATTAAGACCAAGAACCCTAAGAGGGAGCCCCAGCATTCTTGTTAACGTGTGCCACCTCAAGTGGGTCTCCCTGATTTAATGTCCCAGAATCCAAAAAAAGCAGAATTGAATTTGGAGACTGGGATAGAGGAAATGTGTTAGTTTGGGGGGGTCATAGCCAATGGAAGAAAAGACAGAAGTGGCAAAGTTGTGAAGATGTCAGGATGTTATTAGTCCTCACTGGAGTTCTCAGCCCACAGTGAGTGCTGAAGGGCCATCATTTGTCCTAGACCTACAGGTCTCTGTACTGATCAATCATTGGAGAAGGCCATCCCAGGGACAGATCACATTCTTGAGTGAGTTGTTTTTCCTCAGTCAGGGAGATTTACTATGAAGGCTGGCAGCAGAGGGAGGGAGGTTAGCAGCTGAGACAAGTCCAGTCCTGAGAGGGGATCTGGTGCTTCGATGTAACATCTGCCCCTTACTCTCTTCTCTAGAGGTTAGTTTAGGGTTAAGCACAAAGTAGTCTGTGTTTTCCCCTCACTCTGCATAGTGTTTGGCTGTGGATCTCTGTATCTGCTCCCATCAATTGCTGGAAGACACCTCTCTGATGACAATTGGGCTAGACTCAGAACTATCAATATGGCAGAATATCTTTAGGAATCATTTCATTTCTTTTTCTTCAGTCATGTTTTATTCTACCCTGGTCTCTGAGATGTCCAGCCTCTGCTTCTTGGCCATCCAGGCAGTGTCAGGTGTGGTCTTCTTGTGGTGTGTTTCCTTAGTACAGAGGAAACTGTCTGAAATCTGGGAGAGAGATCCTAGAAAATACTGCTACTAATGAAGGATCAGAGCCTTAACCAGCCATCTTCTAATCAGGCAAGGCTTCTAGCAGTGGGACTGGAACACAAACCCAGCCACAAAAGCTCCAACCTACAATCTGTCCTGTCTCAAAAATGTGCTGGAGTAATGGTGGTGCAGAGAGAGTGGGAATGGCAAATCAATGACTCTGATGTCTAAGGTAGCATTGTCTCAGATAGTCAAAACCACAACACCCAACTTCCTGTTGCCCAGTGATGGATAAGAAACTGTAGATATTAGAATAGTTTTCACAGACAGAAAGGGTATTCATGCCGGGAATTGGTGGCAAACTCCTTTAATCCCAGCATTCTGGAGGCAGAGGCAGGCAGATCTCTGTGAGTTTGAGGCCAGCCTGGTCTCCAGAGCAAGTGCCAGGATAGGCTCCAAAGCTCCACAGAGAAACCCTGTCGCAAACACCAAAAAAAGAAAAAGAAAAAAAAAGAAAAGAGAAAGGGTAATAATGTGAGAAATTACCAATATGGAGCCAGGTAAAAACACAAGGGAATTTAATAGAGAAAAGCCTCACTTACTGAGCGACCAGCTGGCAGGGCAGCAGTCTGTACAGCAAGCCGAAAACAAAAGCAACAGCCAAACTGCTACATAAGCATTCCTCACCCTTCAACATTTCCTACGTAAACCTGACCACACCTGTGAGGGCATGGTCAGGCACACCTATAGCAAGCCCCTAAGCAAGCATGGATACAGCATCCCCTACAATTCCCCTTTTAGTCTACAATAGGATTAAAACTTAACAGTGTAAAGTATCCAAAATTAACAATCATAAAGGTGAAATATATGAAAATACAATAATCTGCTTATGTCACATCCTAACTAACTATTTTAACTAAACCCTAAAGTCATCTGAAAGAGGTGTCCAAGCCTGAACACCTCCTTCCAATCCAGCCATAAACAATAAACAATAGGTAGCTATCCCTAACTAGGTATATACACTATCCTAAGTGACAGCAATGGGAGAAAGGGGCTTAGCATCCTCAAAGTTACTTCCTGCTGAAATGGGACGATGACAGCCTTGTAGGGTCCTGTAGGAAGAAAATGTTAGTATAGTGAAAGTCTTGAATGTATTGTATCCAGTCCATGTTAGTTGGGATTCGCTTGATTGAACATATTGATTGAAATCCTCAACTTGATTGAAGTCAGTACCCAAAGCTCTGGCTGGAGTGTAGTTGAAATAGAGAAAGTTGGATCCAGTGCACTCGAGGAGGTGTGGCCCATTT
The DNA here is from genome assembly GCF_003668045.3 of Cricetulus griseus. Taxonomy (NCBI): domain Eukaryota; kingdom Metazoa; phylum Chordata; class Mammalia; order Rodentia; family Cricetidae; genus Cricetulus; species Cricetulus griseus. The sequence goes on from NC_048598.1 coordinate 159,652,111, forward strand.
TCTTTCTGGGGTGTTCAGGGATTGCTGTCAGGCATGTTTTCATTGGCTGTGTGGGACTCAAACATAAACAGATAGAAGAGAAATGTTTGCTTGTGTATGTACACATACAGAGAAAGGCAACCACAGGAGAATAACGATAAGAGGATATAGACCTTGAAGGAAAGAGCCAAGAAAAGACAAAGATAGTCCCCAAATTCTTCTCTTATTCTGTATTACATCAATTGGCTTCTTGATACAATATAGAAATTCAAAAGTTTCGTTAAACAATGTGCTTGGATTTTAGAGGAGGAAAGCCAAATCTGCCTCCAAAGCCAGCATTGGTTTAATTGGTTAGGGACTAGGAAATAAAGAGAAATAGAGTTCTTCGAGACACAGCTATAAAGTTTACTGTATGGCACGTTCCTTTTGTTTGATGGTTATAACTACCTTCTCTTCTTAAGTATCTACCCATGCAGTGTCCTTTGACTTCTGGAGATGAGATTTCCTGTGGATATAAAAGCAAAACACTTCCCTTTCCTTTGGGAGGTTTCTATACCTTAGTAAAATACCTGTCATTTCACCTCATCAGGAGGTTTTTCCTTTTCAACTCAAATCTTGAACAACTTTGATGGTATCCAAAGTTTTTCTTCTCCTGTGGAAACCACTGCAAAACACCTACCCCATTGTAACACATGTCCTGGTTGCCATACAGAGGTTAGTACATCTTTGAAGTATACCGGCTGATTCAGTTCAGCAGTTTTTTCTGTAGTCCAGTGTCTTTCTGCAGCTGTTTGTCTTTTCTCATTGGCATTAATAAAGTTTAGTGTTAATAAAGCATTATGCAACCTATGTTCGGGGAGTTTTGACTTACAAGCCTGTCCATGGAGCATTTCCTTAAGTGTTCTATTCTAACTCTCAACCACTGCTTGTTCTGTTGGATTGTGTGGTATACTGGTGACACGCTTTATTTTATAATATTTGAAAATCCATTCCATTTTAGTAGAGACATATGCTGGAGCATTGTCAGTTTTTATTTGTGCAGGTATACCCATAATTGCCATCACCTCTAGCAGGTGTGTAATAACAGAATCGGCTTTTTCAGAGTTAAGAGCAGTAGCCCATTGGAACACTGAGAATGTGTGAATAGTATGATGCACATATTTCAAATTTCCAAAATCTGCAAAGTGAAAGACATCCATTTGCCAAACCTCATTTATCCAAATGCCCTTAGGATTGCAACCTGCTGTCAATGGAGTTTGGCTATAAAAGGAACAAGTAGGACCATTTCTCACTATCTCCTTGGCTTGTTACCAAGTGATGGAGAAGTCCTTTTTCAAACCTTTGCAATTTACATGATGTTTCTTATGAAATTCTGAGGCTTCTCATGTGCTTCCAATTAGTAAATGATCAATCTCATCATTGCCTTGTGGTAGTGGGCCTGGCAGATCTGTATGGGATCTGATATGTGTAATGTATATAGGATTATTTCTGTTTCTGATTGTTTCATGTAATTCAATAAACAATGAAGTTAATTCTGTATTATCAGGAATGAATTCTGCACTTAATGTGTAAAACAACTCTCTCTGCATATTGAGAATCCATAACTATATTAAGAGCTTCTGTAATACTCATAAGTACCATGAGAATTGCATATAATTCTGCCTTCTGTACAGATGTATAGGGACTTTAACTACTTTACTTAAGTCACCTTCTTTATAATGCGCCTTATATGATTTGTTGGCATCAGTGTAGAAGGTAAGAACCCCAGAAATGGGAGTTTGTCTTACAGTAAGTGGGAAAATCCAGATTGTCTTTTTTATGAATTTAATTCTGTCAGTTTTCGGATAGTTGTTGCTAATCATTCCCAAAAGGTCAGTAAGAGCTATTTGCCAATATTCATTATCCTTCCACAAGGAGGAAATTTCCACATTAGTTAAAGGTACTATAATTTCTGGTGGATCTTTTCCAGTCAGTTGATGAGTCCTAATTTGCCCTTTAAAATCAAATCAGAAATGTTTTCTATATGTCTTTAATTTTTTATGCTATTTATGTGGCAAAAATATCTACTCTAATATAGTGTCTTCCCTTTGCATCAGAATTCCAGAAGGATATTCTCTGGATCGAAAGATAACCAGAATGTGGTCTAAATCAAGGTTTATCCAATTTACATGTGCATCCAATAGTCTGTTTTCTACCCAATGTAACTCTTTTTCTACCTCAGCAAATAATATACTCAGACTGTTTAGGTCCTTTTCACCTTTAATGGCCATTTTTAAATGCTTTAAGTCATGTCCTTCTATCCCAATAGTTGTCTGTAATTGAGAAATTTCCCCTAGCAGCTTCTGAATACTGTTAAGAGTTTGCTAATGATCCCTTCTAATCCCTCAAATACCTTTTGAGGTCTGATTCTTTGTAAGTCTATCTTGCAACCTAAATAGTTAATAGAATCTCCTCTTTGTATCTTTTCTGAGGCAATCAGTAACACCCAATGAGTCAGAACTTCCTTCACCATTTCAAACATACATTCCAAAGTTTCTGTATTAGAATCTGATAAAAGAATGTCATCCATGTAATGATAAACAAGAGATTTTGAAAATTTCTTATGAATTATTTCCAAAGGTTGCTGTACAAAGTGTTGACACAAACTAGGACTATTTAGCATTCCTTGTGGCAAAAACCCTCCACTAATACCTCCTAACTGGCTATGAATTATTAAGAGTTGGTACAGTAAATGCAAATTTTTCTCTGTCATTTTCCTGTAATGGTATTATGAAAAAACAGTCTTTTAGATTAATGACTATGATAGGCCATCCTTTAGGTATAAAGGAAGGTAATGGCATTACAGGTTGCAGAGAGTCCATTGGTTGAATTACCTTATTTATGGCTGTCAGGTCTGTCAGCATTCTCCACTTACCTGACTTCTTTTTTATAACAAATACAGGAGAATTCCAAGTACTGGTAGATTCCTCTATATGCCCAGCCTCTAGCTGTTCCTGTACTAACTTTTCTAAAGCCTCTAGATTCTCAGAGGTCATAGGACATTGTCCTACCCAAACTGATTCATATGTAACCCACTTCAATGGCAGGGCCTTTGCCTACTCTGAAGGTTTATCATTTGTACCTAGTTTCTGTACAGCATGGATGGTTGGTAACTGTTTTCCATAGCGTCTGACCAGATCTTTTCTACTATCTAAAGATTGTACATAATTTGTTTCCAACACTGGAGGAATATTAATCTGAGTATTCCATTGCTGTAAGAGATCACAAACCCAGAGATTTATAGCAATATCTGCCATGTATGGTTTCAGTCTCACTTTCGGTCCTTCTGATCCAATGCAGACCACTGAGTTAACACTCTTTCAAACTCTAAATAGAGTACCAATTCCTAAAAATTGTACATTCGCCTCTCCAAGAGGTCATTTCTGAGGCCAAGACTTTGGGGTAATAATAGTCACATCCGCCCCAGTGTCTACTAAGCCAGTAATAACTTTATGGTTAATTTTCAGTTTCAACGGAGTACTTTTATCATTAATAGAAGTTTGCCAAAATATGCGTTTCTTTTTGTCCATTCACATTTGATTCTTCTTCACTATTCAAACTACCATCTAGAGCAGTATCATTTTTCACAATAGGCAAAGAACTATCTATTCATCCTGTGAGAGATTGTCTTCCACTGCTAGTGGGAATGACCGGGCCTTTCTCGATGTGGGGAAATTCTTGAGCCCCCCCCTTGGGGTTTCCCGGCCTTAATGGGTTTCCTTGCTTGTCGCTGGTCGATCTACATTCAGTGGTACACTGCCTGCCCTTACCACATCTTCTACACAATCCATAAGGCAGTGGCATTCTGTATGAAGCATTGTTAAAATTTGTTTTTTCTACAATTTCTCTTGTTATGTTGAATTCAACCACACCTGAAAGATCTAGGTTACCTGGGGCCTTCGTGGTCTCCTGGGGAAGACTCTTCCTACCCAAGGTTCCGGTTCATAGTAGTATTAGTAACCTCTAGCCCCTTGGTACCTGTGTTGACCTCTGTAAGATGCTTCTACTTCCCAAGCCCTTGTGTACTCACCTCTAGAAGTTTTAATCTCCTGTTTCCTTTTTAAACTTTTGGCGATGGCTGCTCCAACCAAAGCTCCAGTATCTTGCACATTATAGTCAATGTAGGCTGCATCCAAAACCCATTCTTCTATCAGAACTGATCTGATCTTTAAAGGCAATAGTATTCTTTTGCATATCGAGTTTGCATTTTCATAAGCTATTATAATAGATTGTCTTGTTTCTGGATCTGTTACCTGTAATTCTACTGCCCTAGTTAACCTTTGTAAGAAGTCCTGGAACTGTTCTATAGGTCCCTGTTCTATTCTGGTATAAGCTTCTAGGCACTCTAGGCACTCCCCTGGCTCATGAACCTTATCCCAGGTGTTTAATGCTGCTTTCCTGCATAGGGACAATATATTGTCATCATATTCAGCCTGAGCCTGTGGGTTAGCAAAAATACCCTCACCAAGAATCTTATCTAGAGGGGCTTCAAAACCTTCCTTTATGCTAGACACTCAAGGAGCTTCTCTCCCTCCCTGACCAATGCTCTCCATTGGATTTGGCATAATTTCTCAAGTACAGCTGCTACTAATCATTCTCAATCTGTGGGTGTTACCCTGGTAAAGGTTGCCCATGAATGTAATAGCTGTTTTATGTATGAGCTATGGAGACCAGATGAGACAACTGATTCTTTAATATTCTTAAGATCCTTCAGCTGTATAGGTTGCCATACATAGGCCATCTGTCCATGAGAGTGTTTCTTAGAAGATGGCTTTTCTACCATGGTAGCTTGATAGACTAATGGTGTACAAGTAACAACCTTAGAAGAATAGTCATGATACCTGGGTGGAGTAGGAGCTTTGGATTGGAGTGATTCTACCTCTGAGGCATCCCAATGATCTTTAAGCCTAGTATGAAATCCTCATGAAAAGTTTCAATTTCCTGCATCATAAAAGATGTTAGCGAATCTGTAAATTGCTCTAACTACTTCTCTACATGTTTTTCTAGGTCTTTAATAAGGTTTTCCTTAGACAGCATCTGGATGGTATGGAAACTGCCTTCTAGGTATTGGAGTCTAGATTCGAGGTCATGATTTGTTGATTTTGAGTCCTCAGCAATCGACCATATGGACATATCTAATCTATCAGCCCTCTACTGTAAATTATCTTCCAAACATTCAAATCTAGACTCAAATTTGTGATCTGCTACCTTAGATGCTTCAATAATTGTTTGAATGGCATTGTCCAATTCTTCAACCCTATCCTAGGTATTTTGCACCTTTGCATCTAGTTTCTGGGTCACAGAGCTTATCTGAGTTTCTAGCTGGCTACAGATATTCTTTAGTCCTTCACGGTCCTCTGACAGCCTAGCCTCTAACGCCTCAGACCTGGAGGATCTCTCTGTGTTTATCTTATCATAAATATGCTGCATCTCTTCTTAGGTAACAGACAGTTCTGTCTTTAGCATATTGGACACAGAGCCAAGCTTATCATCCAAATTCTGTTCTACTTGTTGCACAATTTTGACCTGAACTAATCTGTTCTCCAAAACCTCATTGCATAAAGCTGCTATTTCCTGTAAGTATGTGGTGAGGTTATCTTTGTCCCTCTTCTGAGGAATCTGGCTAGTAATATTATTTGTACCAGCAAGCTAAATGCATTACTGCATATAGGTAGTAATTGCCAGATTAGTGTCCTCTTCAAACATTGAATAAGCAAAAGTATTACCAATTTTAGCAAATGATAAATATTCTGCCATGATTTTACCTGAATTCCACTCCAGAAGAAGTATCTATCTTTAATCAACAGGTGGCACAGGCATTCAGTTAGTCCGCACAGCATTTGGCAGTGGTCGGTCAGACAAGTTAGAGGCAGTGGTGGAGAAAGGTGGAGAGAGGTCAAAAAGTCGGCTGTGCTTAGCTTAGAAAGTGTACGGCCTTGCGGCTGCAGCCACTAAATAAGGCACAGCTTTAAGGCCACTGCACAGAGCCTGCTGAAATCTGAGGCCTCCTCAGCTCTAGGGCAGGAGGCCTCTGGGTGCTGGTAGGCCACAGTACAAGCTGGTCCTGGACATGCAGCTAGAAACTGTGACAGTAACCATGGGGAGGTCTGTGGAAGTCTCCCAGCTGGGCAGATGCTTCTGAGCAGCTCAACAGCAGTGGAGGAGCACTTGTGGTGCAGCAGGTCGGCTGCGAGCCCAGAGCACCTGTGGAGAGAGGGTACTTTCCTGGCCTAGGTCGCAGTCCCGGTGAGACCCACAGACTCCCAAATGTGGCCTAGGTTTACAAGATCCCACTTCTGACAACCAGATAATGTGGGAAATTACCAATATAGAGCCAGGTAAAAATACAAGGGAATTTAATAGGGAAAAGCCTTACTTACAGAGTGACCTAGCCAGTTGGCAGGGCAGCAGTCCATATGGCAAGCAGAAAACCAAAGAGACAGCCAAACTGCTATGTAAGCATGCCTCACCCTTCAACTTTCCCTACATCACCCTGACCATGCCCTCACAGGTGTGGTCAGGCACACCTGTAGCCAGCCCCTAAGTAGGCGTGGCTACAGCATACCCTACAGGGTATTCATTCTGATCAGTGAAAGCAAGCCACTTACTGAAAATTGTGCACGGTATGATGTCACTTATATATGGACTGTAAGAAAATTGCTTTCATAGAAGCTAAGAGTAAAATGGTATGTACCAGAAGCCACAGATTAGAGAGCAGGAATGGATTGAAGAAAGCTGACCAATGGGTACAAAGTTATCATTAGATACAGGCAAGAAGCTAAGGTGTGTTTTCATACAGTAAGGCAGCCATATATAACACTCATGTACTGTACACTTTAAAAAGCTTTGAGATTTTGGTTTTCTTTGTTTTTGTTTGAGGTTCTTTTTAATTTTTTGTTATTTGTTTTGTTCTTGTCATTGTTTTCATATTTTTCTAAGGCAATTCACCGTCTATATTGAATAACCTTTTAAAGCTCCTACTTAGTAAAGGACAGTACTTTTTATGAGCAAGAACAAAAAAGCTAGAGGAGGGTTCAGCATTTAAAGCAAATACAACAACTTCAAATGAATGGAGTTCATTTTCCAGTACCCACATAAGGTGGCTCAGAACAGCTTGCAACTCCTGCTCCATTGAATCGGACAACCCTTTCTGGCTTAAGTGGGTACATGCATGCCCAGATACATCCCCATAAATAATAAAATAATCTCTATGCAAAAAGCTAGAGGATGGGGATGTTGAATACTTTTAACTGTAAGGAAGTAATAGCATGTTAGAGAAAATTCAGATTTCTAACTTGATTACCACATTTCACAATGTATATATTAATAGAAACATTGTATGATAGCTCATTATTACATGCAATTTAGTTTCTACAAATCAACTAAACTAAAATTAATGTTAAAGGACAATGTTTATCTAAAAATGCTAAGAAATGACAAAGGTAAGCATGGAATGAAGAAAGTATTTAGCACCAATTTTTTAAAATGAGAATATGCTGTATTTTAGAGAAATGAGTTTGACAATCATATTCAGTATGAATTTGATAGAGAAAATACTGGGTGGTAAGAACAATAACTGCATTTTATTCTAGTCCATGAACCAAATGCCTTTGTTTCATATTATGGTACTTTGTATTCTTGACATAACTACATTCTACACATTCTTGAGTGTTTTCTCTGTGTGTCCGCTTCAAACTTAAGGAAAAAGAAGACAGGATATTTATTTAATAGGGAATGGCTAAACAATTTCAATGAATAGGTATTCTAGAAAAGTCGATTTGATGTGATGATACCTTGTGATACAGAGCCAAACAAATTTGGTCTATATCCTGTTAACCCCAAACCATTATTTCTTCATTTAACTCAATGGTGTACCAGTAACAAATTAACTTCCAAACTAATAAACACTTACTTATCAGAAGAAAGAAATATGCTACCCAAATTTAAAAAGTCCTCTAAAATATAGACTTTGAAGGGCATTGGGAAATCATACACTGTAGTGCTGAGGTCTACCCCTAAGAGCAGGAAACAACTGACTTTGAGTGGCCCTGAAGTAGTATTAGGGTCATTAGTCTATGGTTAATTACAGCCAGGTGGCAGCAAGAGTACTTAGAGGAGAAGTGGGATACACAGGCTGAGTTCCAAGAAAATGACCAGAGAGCCCAGAAGAGAATGTAAGAACAGCCAAATGGTCAGAGAAGTGAAAAGCCACCTCTGATTCCAGGTTGAGATTCCGGCTGACATTGCTCTGAAAAGTATAAAAGAGTTGGAAAAAGAAATAGACATCTCACCCTTTTTCTGTTTGCTGATGTGAAATTCTACATAGTCCAGGAGTTTAAATGTCCTATCAAGGACCATCAGTGAAAGAACCAGTGATGGACTCTTTGCTCTCTGCCTGGTTGCCTTGCTCAATTTAGAGAGCACTTATATTTTTACTCCATAAGAGATCAAAAACTCACATTTCCAAAACAACATAGCAATTATGACCAGCTGAATTCCCATAAAAGAAAACACAAAGAATCTTCAGAGACATTTAATTGATGTAAAATACGAATGGGCCAGGTTTTTTTTTTTCACTCCCTGGAAGTATTAGGTAGAGCTACAGTTAAAATTATCTGTTTTGTTACAAGAATAGCACAAGGCTCTCCCTCAGCCAGAGTAATTATCTAGTTAATTGTTCTAAAATGAGTATAACCCAGTTTCCAGATACATAACACACATTTTGCCAAATGTAATTTGACTTATGCCAGCCATCCGCAACAGTTTTAACTGCAAAAGTTGCCAGCAGTGTAAAAGGACACCCCGAGGAGCCTTTGGCAGACCCAAGACTACAGAGCAGCAAACCCAGAAATGGGGAGAGAAGAAAACCACCGGGACAGTAAATGCATGAAAGGGAAAAAGACAGGGAGAGAGACATAAAAGTAAATGAATGGAATGAAAAAATAAGTAAATATGATGGAAAACAATGGTGGTCCCATGGGCATTCACATTTTTGGCACTGTAGGCCTTACTGCTTTTTTTGAGAAGTAAATGAAATGAAGTACACAATGGTTTTGGTGGAATGCCAGGGACATAGTAGCAATGAGTGGGCCTTTGCCTTTCCCAAAGGGATGTTTGTGTATTCTCCCAAAGTACACAACACAGCCAATTAGGATTACAGTGGTGATAATGATTCTTTAAAAAAAAGAAAAGAGAAACAATCTTATTTTACATGTCAATCCCAGTTCCCTCTCCCTCCCATCCTCCCATGTCCCCCACCAACCCTGCATCCTATCCCCCTTGTCCTCCCCAGGGAAGGTGAGGCCTTCCATGAAGGATTATCAAAGTCTGTCACACCATTTGGGGCAGAGCCTAGGGCCTAAGCCCCACCCTGTATGTCTAGGCTCAGAGAGTATCCATCTATGGGGAATGGACTCCCAAAGTCCATTCATGTACTAGGGATAAATACTGGTTCCACTGCCAAAGGCCCCATAGAGTGCCCAGTTCTCCTAACTGACACTTTAACTACTGGAAAAGCTTAGCCTGATCTGAAGGAAAAGTATATAGAAGACTGGAATTTCATAAGTGGTCATTACTTTAGAGCTCTGTACCAAATACATTTGGAAGTGAAGGTTACAGATGGCAAGCTGATGACTGTATGAAAGAGTCATACAGCCTGTAATTCCAACTACTTGATTTCTTTGTTTAAAACACAATGGCCTCTTTCTGTCCACTGATTGCACTAGGACATACAAAAGAAATGAAAACTAAATCCATAAATTGTCAAATCTTAACTAAGTTCCCAAATACCTCTGTAATCAAGAAGCTCCAGGTTCTTCCCAGTAGCCTCTTGTTCTGGATTGTGAATGAGGAGCTCAGTGGACTTCTGTTCCTGCACTGTTTATTTTCCAGTCTTTGATATGAATGTCAGTGAGTGCTGGAAAGGCTTAGAGCCTCAGATCTGACAACTGGCTGATCAAAACTTAATTCACCAAGAAGGAAACTATGACAGAGAAAAGCGCACTCAGCTCTTACCTGACTGTTCTGTGGTCTTCAGTATAGAATCTATAGACTCACCCCATTTGTTGTGCAAACCAAAGGAACTGCAACATCTTAAGGTCCTTGCAGTGTTAGTGACAGGCTCCTCACTGTTAAAACAGTGTCTCTCCTTTGCCTGACACCAGGGCTATTCTGGAAGTGTGAGATCATTATTTCTAATCAGTTGTCTTCCCTATGTTACTCTAAAGAATGCAATCATTTGGGGAGGTTCCTGAAACATGCATCTCAGTAATATACATCTCATGGCCACGGCTCCTACACTTCATCCATCCATGTTTCACTCATCTATGAGTGAAGAGAAACATGGATCCTAAAAACACTCCGCATTTTTTTTTAATTTTTGGTTTTTTGAGACAGAGTTTCTGTGTGTAACAGCTCTGGCTGTTCTGGAACTCACTCTGTAGACCAGGCCAGGCTTGAACTCACAAAGATCTGCCTGCCTCTGCCTCCCCAGTGCTGGGTTTAAAGGTGTGTGCCACCACAGCCCAGCAACACTCTGCATTTTATAGGAACCCCTGTGCATACCCCACATCGATGCCTGGAGTCTGGCCTCTCAACACTTGGCCAAGTATTAATGAAAAGCTGGTGTTCAGTTGGGCTTACATTCCATTTACAGACACACAAAGTTATGCAAAAGATTTGCAATGAAGATACCAATAATGTATATTTTTATTGTCAACTTCTGCATCCTCTCCCCACCCCACCCTGGGAGCTTCTTTAATGTCATGTATAGGCAACTTACAAATAAACCAAGCCAAAAAGAAAGATCTTAGCTGCAGGGAGAGGACATCACTAGCAAAATTAACAACAATAATAATAATAACCCACAAAACTGAGTGTGGCAGCTGGACTCAAGACATCAATTTAATTCACTTTCTACCAGCAGCAAGAGTAAGAATAGTTTTCTTCAAAGGAAGAAGATGAGAGAAAAGTAAACCCTCACTGAGTTTGGAGTTTGAAAATGACTGGCCAAGAAGGCAGCCATGGTAGGTACCACCATCCTAAGGTGGTGGACAGCTGAGTGATGAAGTTAAATTGGCTTTTGTTGGCCAGACTCTGAGAAACTGGCTTATTTTGAGAATACACATGGAACTCCACCCTCCACAAAGCTTGACATGGATGTGTCTGTCATCTCTGCACACTGGAAAATAAGCTCTATATCAACAGCAAAGATTTCTGCCAAGACTGAGGTGCATGGACAAGCAATGAAGAGTGAAAGGCCTACTGGATGGCATGTGAACTGGAATACATCTCAGTGCTTGACTCTGTAAACAGTCTCATTTTAGTTATCACTTTCCATGTATTTTTTCCTTCTAATCAGTCCTTAGCTACTTATTATTTACTGAAGTCCCAGTAAAATCAAATACCAAGCACGAGGCTTATTTGCATTATAAAATTCACTCAAACATCCCTTGGCAGTAGTACTCATTATTTTCTAAATTTCTCAGTGGGGCCAAGTGGATTTGGGGCTTGGGGGTCAGGATGAGGAAGTCCTTCCACAGCAAATAATCACTTTTTTAAAAAATGAATGAAAGAATGTAATTCTAGTAGAAAACATCCAATTCCCATTTATATGAATGAAATATATGCAAGATTTCCAAAAAGAAGAAGGGGGAGGAGGAGGAAAGTTGTTTGTTTTCTAAGCAGTTTGACAGAGTCCTTGCAAATACTTCTTGCAAAGTGTACATGTTACATCAATTTCTGTATCAGGAAATCTGCATTCTTTTCTTCTTTTTTCTTTTTTTCTTTTTTAAGAGAGGAAAAAAAAAGCAAAAAAGCAAGCATCACCACTAACAACATTGTTAAACCTAAACTAGATTGCTCAATTTCTAGGTCTCTATCGGTGTTGGAACCTCGGCATTATACTGATTCTACTCCCTGACAATGGCCAGGACATGCATAGTGCATAGTACATCACTCATTACGGGACTGCATAAGGACTCAGTATGCATGTGCAAGCTTCCCCTTTTAACCTGCACCTTCACATGCTCTCTCTCTCTCTCTCTCTCTCTCTCTCTCTCTCTCTCTCTCTCTCTCTCTCTCTTTCTCTCTCTCTCGCCCTTTAATAAAATCCACATGGTAAATGAATCTCTTGGTTTGTGTTCCATCACGACTGTAATTTAAACAAAAGAACAGCATTCAGTTCCGAAACATGACAGGTGCTCTCCATAATCTCTCCTGTTGCCTGCTGGTGGGCGCCAGAGACACTTGGGGATCCTGATCTTGAACTGACAACCCACTTTTCATCTACCCATAATATAAGGTGTATGAATTAAAGTTATGAAGGTCTGAGGATAAAAAGGCTTAAGTGGTTACAAATAAAGTGAGTTGAGACAGTGAAAAGAATGAAATATGTTCCAGATTTCTCTCTCTCTCTCATTATGCTACTGTTCAAAGTCATAATATTAGTCACACAGGGTACTAAACACCATGCTATACCACTATGTGATCAAAATTAAGGTACTTTTCATTGTCCTAAAGGTATTTGTCAGTTTTAAAAATGTTAAGGCTTTCAGCCAAGTCGTTTCTAACATAAATATGCTGCTAATGTGTCTAATACTTATGTTTTCACATACTCAAAAGATTCTTGTAAGTTCCAGGAAGTCAAATTGGACCCACCCAAACAGGTCAGATTCACTCCAGATATTATTCAACCTTTCCATGATCTCCCTGAAAGACCCCCGAAGAGGCACTTTCGTAGAGGGAGACCCACACACCCAGGAATCAGCGAGGCCACAAACTGGATGCAAAAAACAAGAGGCTTTATTGGAGACGCGGGTACCCGGGGCGACTTAGCCTTTGTGTGGCTAAGCGCCCCGAGCCAAGGGAAAGGGGTCCTTATATAGGGAAAAAGGCGCAAGCTAGGAGCAGGGATTCTATTGGATAATTCTAATGAGGCATTATACAGAGCTATTCCCATTGGTCAATGTATATGAGACGCTATACAGGGTTATTCAAATAAGGCAAAGTACAGAGTTATTCAAATGAGGTGAAACACAGAGTCTTTCAAATGAGGCGAAATACAGAATTATTTCTATTGGATGGTTCAAATGAGACACAGAGCCATTCCAGATCAGCATATTCTCAAGGTCTGGTGTCTGGTACAGCAGACTCAATTCCCCCCCCTTTCCTGATGGCTGACCTTGGGGGCGGAGACCTTGGGACGGAGTGTTTCTCTTCGGGCGGGGCGGGGGCTCAGGGGCAGGGCTCCAGGCCGGCTCACTCGGTGTTTGTTCTCGTGCTGACCCACCTGGTGCTCGCCCTCGTGCCGGCCCACCCGGTGCTCATTCTCGGGCCGGCCCCACCCGGTGCTTGTTCTCGGGCCGGGCGGGGAAAGGCCACCGGGGGTGGGGATCGGGGAGGCCACCGACAGGAGGAAGAGGAGACAAACTTGAGAAAGAAAGGGCTAAGGGACAGGGGTCTTTCATTCCCCCATTTCTCTTGTAACTGAATGGAATCTTTCATTCAGAGGTCTCTGGATACTCTGGATCTATTTGCTTCAGCTGATGATATTGTTGAGTTAAGACTAAGGCCTGTACAACAGATAGTCGTTCTCTGATGAATTGAGTCAGTTTGTTCAGAATGCAGGGACCAAATATGAGGATCAAAAATAGAATAACCAGAGGTCCCATGAGCGTGGATATAAGGGTAGTCAACCAGGAGGACTTAGCGAACCATCCTTCGAACCATCCTTGTTGAGACTCAAATAGCTGTTGCCTCTGTTTTAGCCTCTCCCTAAGTTTGGCCATGCTGTCCCTAACTATTCCTGTATGATCTGCATAAAAGCAGCATTCTTCCTTGAGGGCAGCACATAGCCCCCCTTCCTGTAAAAATAATAAATCTAATCCTCGTCTGTTCTGCAGGACCACCTCAGAGAGTGATGTTAAGGATTTCTCGAGTGCACTGACTGACTCTTCTAGGACCTGGATATCCGTGTGCATGGCTTGTTGTAGAAGCTTAAAATGATTAATTCCCTGTAGGGCAACGGTTCCGGTCCCTATGCTGGCTGCTATGCCCCCCACTGTTATTCCTCCTAATAATAGGGCCACGGTAAAGGATATTGGCTCCCTCTTATATCGGGTTGATTTTTCTAGTACGCTGTAAACATATTCAGGTTGGTGGTATGTGACTTTGGGCCAAAGTTCTATCAATATACAAAAGTCAATGGTTGCGGCGTCCACCCTTGACCAACAAGAAAGACGCCACACCGAGGAATCTTCTTCAACACAGTTTAATCGGGAACCTCTTTGCTTTGTACAGTGTATAATGGCGGCGGGCCCCGGGCCGAGGGAGACGGGGCCTGATATAGTCTACATCTACCAATCACCTAACCCTACGTGGCGCGCCAGGATAGGTTGTCTCCAAGCAGAATTAAGAGGATACATGACCTTTACCATATTTGGAGTTGTTTACCACAGAGAGCGCTCGCCGTCGGGCTGGCGGAAGGCGGAAACCGGCGCCATCTTTTGGGTGCGGTTTTCTGCAGCTCCCTACAGTTCCCCCTTTTTGTTTTAATATTATAGGAGTAGCAGTATCTATCTGTTGTCAGATTTCAGTCATCTCTGTCTTAGGTTCAACCCCAGTGTCCCTATCTTACCCATCAAAGAGTCACTGTGTCGCCCTCACAGGCTCATGTCTTAGGTTGAAGGGAACACATGTATGCTTATTCGCTCAGCATGAGGGTAGGTGCCCGTCATTGAGCATGACTGATTCAGATATGCATCACTCACTCAGCAAGGGCGAGACAGACATCTATTTGTCTGTCAGCATGGATAACCATGCTTGAGGGGACTGTCCTGCTTCCACAGCAGCAAAGGCCTGTACCAACATAGCAGCTTGGGATTTTTGTGACTTCCTGATCCTGCATAGGCACCACAAGCAAACTAAAATGGCTAACAGCATCATGGAAAACATAACCCCTATTCCAGCCCATTCCTTAACTAAACTAAAGGCTTGTGCAATCATGGTATTACTTCTCTGTTGTGTGACCCTCATCCTGCAGATACACCATAACGCTATGAAACTAACTAGGATAAGCATTCCTCCCAGGGCACCCATTCCTGCCCACTCTTTCAGATGATTCATGGCTTGAGTGATCCACGCAGACAGTCCTTCCGCAACCGAGATGTCGACCCTGGTGGAATTCACATGCACTATGGAGAGTCTCAGCTCCTGCATCAGCTTTTCAAAATCCCCAGACCAGTTGCCTAGAAGATACTATGAAGGTTGTTTAGACATGTTTGCTGCTAAAGAATAATTCTGATAGGAAACAGCTGTTACACACAAACCAGGCATTCTCCATTCACATTCCAACTGTGCCAGTTGCCATAAATTATCCAATTGTTCCTGTACTAGATCAATGCATTGATTCAAAACCATAATGCCACCTTTCAATTGAGCATTATGGGTAGATTGGATATCCAATGCAATCTCCATATGCTAAGTGCAGCAATTTCAACTCCTTACTAGTTAAGAGAATGTCATCCATATAGTGAACACATCTCACAGCAGGGTATTTCTCTCTAATAGGAGCAATAGCATGACACACAAAAAGCTGACACATAGTGGGGCTATTGGCCATACCCTGGGGTAAAACCACCCACTCATATAATGGTATGGAGAATAGAAGGTAAAGTAAAAGCAAACCTAACACTATCCTGCACACATCACAAATCAGGTTCTTCATGATTGGGTAGGGCTGACAGCAACGGTAAACCATGCTGCACAGGCCCCATGACTTGCATCTATTTATTTCCTTCAGCTGTTCTAACGTCTCCTGCCCCTCTTCTACAGCCTTGCGGCATCTTTGATCCTCTAGACAGCTGCGAACCATTTTCCAAATAGGCCACGTCCCTGGCTTCAGCGTTCCCTGTGCCCAGACAAAATCTAGATCTTTTCCAAGCTTATCCCAACTATCCACAGTGAGATTGCCCGAGGCTGCGATGTTAAAAAGCAGCCAAATCACCACTATAATAGCGGGGTCCATTAACTTACTCTCACTCTGCAAATTAAAACAGAAGCGAAGTTTTTTACTTTCGGTTCGCTTTTGTCACGAACAGTGTTGCTCCTTTCCGGAGACTTTACCGCCTCTTTCCCGAGGGCTTTGTTGCTCCTTTACCGGAGACTTTATCGCTTCTTTCCTGAGGGCTTTGGTGCTCCTTTACCGGAGACTTTATCGCCTCTTTCCCGAGGACCTTGGTGCTCCTTTACCGGAGACCTATCTCCGCATTCACCGCGGACTTTACAGTTCCACTTACCTTGGGAACTTACCCCCGACTGTGAGAAGTTCTGATTCCCTGTACGTATGGGCCACCACTTGCGGCGGTGGCGGCGTCCCCGTACGGGCCACCACTCGCGGCGTCCACCCTTGACCAACAAGAAAGACGCCACACCGAGGAATCTTCTTCAACACAGTTTAATCGGGAACCTCTTTGCTTTGTACAGTGTATAATGGCGGCGGGCCCCGGGCCGAGGGAGACGGGGCCTGATATAGTCTACATCTACCAATCACCTAACCCTACGTGGCGCGCCAGGATAGGTTGTCTCCAAGCAGAATTAAGAGGATACATGACCTTTACCATATTTGGAGTTGTTTACCACAGAGAGCGCTCGCCGTCGGGCTGGCGGAAGGCGGAAACCGGCGCCATCTTTTGGGTGCGGTTTTCTGCAGCTCCCTACAAATGGTGGTGTTGAGAACAGTGGTAGAGACACAGGGAGTCAACCCAGTACTGCAAGCCCAATAAGTTCCATAAGGGGCAACAAGGTATCGGCTGTCCTGAGATAATGGCTCTATTTGGTTACATAATTCTTGATGTGAGGGAGGAATCCTGCCTATGCATAGCCCCTTTCCTGAGACCTCAGATATTGTGAGCTTGTGCTGCATAGCAGCTCCACAACTGGTAGGTGCTGAGGTCTGGTTGGAGTAGTTGCCCAGTATTGCCACGCCTTCATAATATGGGGGCCGGGAAACTAGGCATAGCCAGCATTCCTGAGTCTTGTTGGGGTCTGAGAAATTTAAGGCTTGGTAAACTCCTTGGATTAATTGTAATAATCTATCTCCGGTACCAGGAGGGTCTCTGGTTATCTCGATGTTTAGGGCATCTGGGGTGGGGGAGAAGGTGACAGCACCTGGTGTAGGAGTGATAGCTTTAGGAACGGTAGGGGGTTTAGGGACTTGAAAATGGGTTGGGGCTCTCTGGTCCGCTATTACTATGTTTGGCCCTACTGATTGTTGGCTTAGGGGAGTAATTTGTCTGTACAGGGAGAATAAGGTCACCGGATCTTTCCCTGCTCGGTGCAGCCGGAGTCCCCAGACTTTAGGACTATCCCAAGTAGTCCTTTTTCCAGCATCTGTGAACCTTAGGATGAGAGGGTTGCATTTTCCTCCGGGGGTGGCGCCTTGAAAACCTCCCCCTCCGGCACTATCATAACAGGGTCCGCAGGCTCTTTGCCCACATCTCCATGGTCCTTTCCCTGCGTACCCTGGGATCTCCCTCCGTTTGAGAGTGATGAAATCCCAAGAGGAAGAGGGTTTCCAGTAAGCCTCCCCTGTGGTTTCACATCCCCATCTTGCACAGTACCCTTCCTGCGGCCCCCCGCAGCCATGAGTTGGTTTATGGCCGGGGCAAACATAAAAATCCTTGCTTCTTGTTCCTATCCTTCCCCCAGGGTGGTGGCATCCGTACCCTGGGAATGGTTCCTGGTCAGAGGGATCCCAATCAGACCCTACTAAGTCACATAGGTCGACATAGAGAGGAGGGAACCCATCATGTAGAGTCCCTATATAAGTGCTGAGGTTGGCTATTTCCCCGGTCCCTAGATTGGCTATTTTCCAGGTGATATTATAAACCCTGTGGGGGTTAGTTGCTACATGGGGGGTAAACAGACAACCAATCAACAGGAGGGTGTACGAGAGAGTCTTATCTTTAAAGGATTTTGAGTGCGGTGTGCGGTCCATTCTGATGCAGTGGCTGAATCGGTGGGTCGGGCTGGCTTTACATGTGAAGCATGTATCCAAGCTGCAATGCCGTCTACCTTGAGTGCGGTGGGAGTGGTAAGCAAAACGATGTAGGGTCCCTTCCAGCGGGGTTCAAGGTTCTTGGCCTGGTGACGCCGGACCCAAACAGTGTCCCCGATCTGGTAGGAATGGGGGATGGTGGGATGGTCCCTCTGGTCTTTATAAGCTTGAGCAAGGGGTTTCCAGACCTCCCGTTGTACTAGTTGGAGGGCCTGTAAATGAGCTTGGAGAGAAGGGGAGTTAGCAAAATCTGAGACATCTTGATCAAGAAAGTTAATGATAGGAGTAGGTACTCCATACAGGATCTCAAAGGGTGTGAGCCCATGTGGTCCAGGGGTATTACGAGCGCGGTAGAGTGCTAGGGGGAGTAGGAGGACCCAGTCTCTAGTGCCAGTTGCAAGCGACAATTTTGTTAAAGTCTCCTTGATTGTTCTATTCATCCTTTCTACCTGTCCTGAACTTTGGGGTCTATAAGCACAATGTAATTTCCAATCAATCCCCAACAAGGTGGCCACTGACTGACTTACCTGGGAGACGAAGGCGGGCCCATTGTCTGTTCCCAGTACCTGAGGCATCCCATAACGGGGAAAGATTTCTTCAAGCAATTTCTTAGTAACGATCTTGGCTGTTTCATGTTTAGTAGGGAAGGCTTCAACCCATCCTGAAAAGGTGTCTACAAAAATTAATAGATACTTGTATCCATATTTACCTGGTTTAATCTCAGTGAAATCTATCTCCCAATGTGTTCCGGGCCGGT
Organism: Cricetulus griseus; assembly: GCF_003668045.3. NCBI lineage: Eukaryota > Metazoa > Chordata > Mammalia > Rodentia > Cricetidae > Cricetulus > Cricetulus griseus. The sequence continues at coordinate 159,670,941 of NC_048598.1, forward strand.
AGCCTCTGACCCGGTTCCCGGGAGGAAGCTTCAGTCTGGATGCGTTGACTCGGGCGCACGCATCACATTGCTCAGTTACCTGTTTTAGAATATCGTTCTTCCCCAAAAGGAAATTGAATTCCTCTTCTCGTTCGAGGAGCTCCCGCATCTTCTTGGAGCTCAGATGTGTCATCTTATGTAAAAATGTCACTAGGTACTTGGTTACCCGGTAGGGGATGACAGTCTTTCCTTCATAAGTCCAATCCCCGTTTGGTTCCTTTGTGGCTCCCAATTTCTCTAGGGTTTGGATGTCTCTTTGTTCATAGTCCCATGAGGGGAAGGGATGGTCGTTGGTGGGCTCTAGAGCCAGAAGGTTAGTGGTGTCTGTGGTCAGGGCCGCCTCTCGGGCAGCCAAATCTGCCCTTCGATTGCCCCTTGCTTCGAAAGAATCCCCTTTTTGGTGTCCAGGGCAATGTATGATACTTAAGGCAGCGGGCAGATGAAGAGCCCTTAAGAGAGTGAGGATTTCCTCCTGATTTTTAATGTCTTTCCCTTCGGAGGTAAGCAGCCCCCTCCGTCTGTAAATTTCTCCATGTATATGTGCAGTGGCGAAGGCATAACGACTGTCTGTATACACGGTGAGCCTCTTACCTTCTGCCAATTTTAGAGCCTGCGTGAGTGCTATGAGTTCTGCCCTCTGTGTGGAAGTTCCAGGGGGGAGTGCCTGGGCCCAGACGACCTGATTTTCTGTGGTGACTGCCGCGCCCGCCCTTCGTTCTCCTTGATGCAAAAAGCTGCTTCCATCCGTGAACCAGATGTGGTCCGGGCTAGGTAGAGGCTGGTCAGTCAGGTCGGATCTCGCCCCATGGGCCTCGGCCAATACCTGTAAGCAATCATGAGCCTCTGGCTCCCCAGGGAGGGGGAGCAGGGTGGCTGGGTTCAGAGTCACCAAAGGCCCGAAGTGGACCCGGTCTTTGTCTAACAGCATAGTCTGGTAATGAGTCATTCGGGCATTAGTAAGCCATCTGTCTGGAGGCTGTCTGATGACTGCCTCAACTGCATGAGGGGCATGTATGGTCAAAGGCTGCCCCAAGGTTAGCTTGTGAGAATCTTTTACCAGCAGAGCTATAGCGGCAATCATTCGAAGGCAGGGTGGCCATCCTGATGCCACAGGATCCAATTTCTTGGAGAGGTATGCAGTGGGCCTTCTCCAAGGCCCCAGTTTTTGGGTGAGGACTCCCTTAGCATAGCCCTCTTTCTCATCTATAAAAAGTTCAAATGGCTTAGCTAAGTCCGGTAGACCCAGGGCTGGTGATTCAAGGAGAGCCTTTTTGATGTCGGTGAAGGCTTTCTTTTGGGGCTCTTCCCATTTAAAAGCAACCCCTGGCCGAGTGAGGGGGTAGAGGGGAGCCGCCATTTCGGCAAACCCAGGGATCCATAGGCGGCAGAAGCCTGCCGTTCCCAAGAACTCTCTCAGTTGGCGGGGATTTTGTGGGGTGGGAATGTCTAAGATGGCTCGCATACGGGCTTCCGTTAGCCATCGACGCCCATCCTTTATCTTGTATCCTAAATAGGTCACCTGTTTCTGACATATCTGGGCCTTCTTGGCGGATGCCCGGTACCCTAGGTTCCCAAGAGTCTGGAGGAGGGCTTGAGTGCCTTCCTTGCATTCCCCTTTGGTTTTGGCTGCCAGGAGAATGTCATCTACATATTGTAAGAGGATTAGAGCGGGGTACCTAACCCGGAATTCTGCCAGGTCCTGATGTAAAGCTTCATCAAAAAGGGTAGGGCTGTTCTTAAACCCTTGAGGTAGCCTAGTCCAAGTCAGCTGCCCAGAGATTCCAAGGGCCGCGTCCTGCCATTCAAAGGCAAATATAGGCTGGCTGGTGGGATGCAGGCAGAGGCAGAAGAAAGCGTCTTTAAGATCTAAGACTGTGTACCAGGTATAGTTAGGTGGCAATCCACTCAGCAAATTGTAAGGGTTGGGGACAGTAGGGTGTATGTCCTCTATCCTTTTATTGACTTCTCTCAGGTCCTGCACTGGCCGGTAGTCATTAGTTCCCGGCTTCCTAACGGGTAGCAAGGGTGTATTCCAAGGAGATTTACAGGGCACCAGAATCCCTTGTTCAAGTAACCTTTTAATATGTGGCCGAATTCCTTCGCGGGCTTCTTTAGGCATTGGATACTGTCTGACGGATGCAGGAAGGATGGCAGCTTTTAAGGTTACTATAATTGGGGCCTGGTTAATGGCAAGGCCCATTCCTCCTGTTTCAGCCCAGGCTTGGGGAAATTCCGCAAGCCAGTGATCAAGGGTTTCCTGATTGTTCGAATTAGTCCTCTTTTCATGGAGTCTATATTCATCTTCTATGGACATTGTCAAGATGGTAAGGGGAATTCCCTCTGGCCCTGTGACTTTGACTTCTGACCTCTCAAAGTGTATTTGAGCTTTTAATTTGGTCAATAGGTCCCGTCCTAGTAAGGGGTAGGGGCAATCTGGCACATGGAGGAAAGAATGCATAACCTTACCGGTCGCGAGCTGGAGCTGCCGATTTGTAGTCCAATGGTACTGCTTTCCGCCTGTAGCTCCCTGTACCCATGCAGTCCGGTGACTCAGGGGTCCGGGTGACCGATTCAGAACGGAATGTTGTGCCCCTGTATCGACTAGGAAGGTGACCGGATGCCCCCCGACTTGCAGTGTTATCCTGGGCTCAGGGGGGGGGCTCCTGGCCCCGACTCCTCTAATCTTCTAGGTTCAGGAGGTCAGAAACCCTTGGCGGTGGAAGCTTGGCCCGGGGGTTCTTAGGGCATTCTCTTGCCCAATGTCCTTTTTCTTTACAGTAAGCACATTGGTCCCTGTCCAGGTGGGGCCCCCTTCTGTCATCCCTCTGTCTATTCTGTCTCTGGCCTGTCACTACTGTGGCCAATAGCCTGCTCATTTCTTTATTCTGCTTACGGTCTCTCGCAACCTCTTTTTCCTCTGCTTCCTGTCTTAGTCTTTCCTCTCTCTCCTGGGTTTCCTTCCTCCAACGTTCTTCTCTTTCTGTCTGTGTTTCCCTCTTATTAAAAATACGTTCTGCTTCCTTCAACAAATCTTGGAGTGTATATCCCTGTAGATTTTCTAGCCTTTGAAGCTTGTTTCTTATGTCCGGGGCTGATTGCCAAATAAAGGACATAGAAACGTTGGTGGCCTGACCTGGATCTTCCGGATTATAGGGAGTATACATCCTGTACGCTTCTTTCAATCTCTCTAGAAAAGCGGCAGGTGATTCCTCCGCACCCTGTATTATCTGCTTCACCTGGGCCAAATTAGTGGGTCTGCATCCTGCCCCCCGGAGACCCGCTACCAGCAACTGGCGATAGAGACGCAGGTGGGTCCTACCTGCTTCGGTGGTAAAATCCCATTCAGGTCTTTCAAGAGGGCAAGCCGCATCAATTTCATTGGGTAGCTGGGTGGGCTGCCCGTTTGCTCCTGGGACATTTTTTCGTGCTTCTAGTAGCACGCGCTGTTTCTCCTCCGAGGTTAAGAGGACCTGCAAAAGCTGCTGACAATCATCCCAGGTGGGTTGGTGAGTCGTGAGTACCGACTCTATGAGAGATGTCAGCCTCACGGGGTCTGCAGAAAAAGAAGGATTATTATTTTTCCAGTTATAGAGGTCCGATGCTGAGAATGGCCAATACTGAGGTTGGCCGTTCAGTCCAGTTCGGAGGGGCAAAGTGGTTGAATCTGGAACGGGCTGCTCCCTGCGACCTCTTAGTCGATAAGCCATTGGTGAAGGGTCAGGGGCCGCTTCCGCCAAGGCGGCGGCGGAGTCCGCTTCTGCCTCTGGTGGGGGCGGCAGTGGCGGATATGGCGGGGGCTCCTCCGTTAATAGATCAACCAACTGGTCTTCTCCCGGGGGGAGTACCTTAGGTGTCTTCTTTTCTTTAGCCTTAGTGTCTTTCACCGCGGTAGGGTAAAGGTTGGAATGGGAAGGGGGGTTGGGAGGAATCAAAGGAGTGGGAGGTGTAGGGGCCGAAGGAATGGGTCGGTTGGAGCGGTTAGAGGGGGGAAGGAGAGAGGGGCCCTTGGGATGTAAGAAAGGACGTACCCAGGGAGGGGGGTCCTGAACCAAAGCCTCCCAAGTGACGATATAAGCCACTTGATCGGGATGCCCGTGTGGTCCAGGATCCATAATCTTCTCTTTTACCTGGAATATAGTCTGGGGGTTAAAGGTACCATCTCGCGGCCAGCCTACGTCAAAGGTCGGCCATTCTGAAGAACAAAGAGTAATCCATTTGCGTTTACGCACATCAACAGATTGGTTATGAGCATATTCCTGTACATCTCTCCAGTGCGAGAGTGTTAGGGACAAAGGAGTGGTGACAGTTTGCCCCATAGTTTCTAGGCTTAGGAGGACACAAATGACAGCTACAAGACAAAGACCGAATAACACAGAACAGACTTTCGCAGCGCGGTTTCGACAGAGAGTCGACAGAAAGAATTGAGAGGGGGTCGAGGAAGGGGGCCCTCCTTCTTCATCCCCAGTAAAGATTGCAAATCCCTCAAGCCGAGGGCCTTCTCCAAAGAGACTGGGAAAATGTCCAGTCATAGATCTAAGTTCAAAGTACAAATCCCTCACCCCGAGGGCTTCCCAAGTTCAAAATACAAATCCCTCACCCCGAGGGCTTCAAACGCTACCAGGACGTCTCCTGGAGCCACGGTCCGGAGTCCGAGCTCGTCAGCTCCTCTCGGATCCACCAAATACAAATGTACACAGCTGTATACTACAAACGCAAGCGCAATTCACAAGACGGACTCAGACCAGACAAGACAAAACAGCGGATCCGCACAACACTTACCTCCCAAACGTGGGTCGGTGGTCCCTGAGTGGGGGGGTCTCTAATCCCGGACGAGCCCCCAAATGAAAGACCCCCGAAGAGGCACTTTCGTAGAGGGAGACCCACACACCCAGGAATCAGCGAGGCCACGAACTGGATGCAAAAAACAAGAGGCTTTATTGGAGACGCGGGTACCCGGGGCGACTTAGCCTTTGTGTGGCTAAGCGCCCCGAGCCAAGGGAAAGGGGTCCTTATATAGGGAAAAAGGCGCAAGCTAGGAGCAGGGATTCTATTGGATAATTCTAATGAGGCATTATACAGAGCTATTCCCATTGGTCAATGTATATGAGACGCTATACAGGGTTATTCAAATAAGGCAAAGTACAGAGTTATTCAAATGAGGTGAAACACAGAGTCTTTCAAATGAGGCGAAATACAGAATTATTTCTATTGGATGGTTCAAATGAGACACAGAGCCATTCCAGATCAGCATATTCTCAAGGTCTGGTGTCTGGTACAGCAGACTCAATTCCCCCCCCTTTCCTGATGGCTGACCTTGGGGGCGGAGACCTTGGGACGGAGTGTTTCTCTTCGGGCGGGGCGGGGGCTCAGGGGCAGGGCTCCAGGCCGGCTCACTCGGTGTTTGTTCTCGTGCTGACCCACCTGGTGCTCGCCCTCGTGCCGGCCCACCCGGTGCTCGTTCTCGGGCTGGCCCACCTGGTGCTCATTCTCGGGCCGGCCCCACCCGGTGCTTGTTCTCGGGCCGGCCCCACCCGGTGCTTGTTCTCGGGCCGGGCAGGGAAAGGCCACCGGGGGTGGGGATCGGGGAAGCCGCCGACAGGAGGAAGAGGAGACAAACTTGAGAAAGAAAGGGCTAAGGGACAGGGGTCTTTCATCCCAACTCCATTACCTCATCTTGGGACCCCTCTGAAACCCCTCCCTCATCTTATGATCCTCTGACCTTCAAGTACCAGGACGTAAGAAAAAATTATTTTCTAAACTTGACCTTGTCCTCTACTCTGTCAACATCTTTCCAGGTCTACATAGGTGCCAGAGTTCCATACAGCCTGGACTTTGATGAAACAACCAGATATGCCAGGACATGGCAGCACCCCAGCTTTCTCAGATCCCCCAAGGATGGTCAACACCCCCAAGGTCAACAGGTAGTAGTCTTGAGAACTTGATGCCTTTATTCCCTAACTTGCCACACCTAACTCCCCACATTGTTAATAATGAGAGCTAAGACTGTTGGAAAATAGGCATTATGCTGACCCCATTCCCTGGCAATGGGCAGGACATGCATAGTGGCATGGCCACATCATGGCTACGTCACTCATTACAGGGCTGTGTAAGGACTCAGTATGCATGTGCAAGCGTCAAGCAAGCTCCTCCATGTAGGGAGCCACAGCCCCAAGATGGCGCCTGGCTGGATGCCAGGGAGACCGAGCTTAGCTGTAAACAAGCCTTATTTGGAAGAGCTTAGTGGATCTGATGTGCCTCCTCCAGCTGTGACCTATCCAGGATCGACAGGTGGCATGAGCTAATTGGGTAATGAGCTTCCTTATAAGGGCTTTTGGGGGGAGGCTGGGGGAAGGAGAAACTGATGTACAAGGTTCCTGAATAAACTTCTTGAAGAAGAGTCGTGGTCGTGTTTCTCTTGCTGGTTGAGATAGACGCGACACCTCCATGTGCTCTCTCTCTCTCTCTCTCTCTCTCTCTCTCTCTCTCTCTCTCTCCTTCCTATCTCTCTTTTGTTCCTCTCACTCTCCACTCTCCCTTCTCTGCCCCTCTGCTCCACTTCTTTCTCTTTCCCCCCACCCTTTAATCAACTCCATGTGGTTAATGAATCTCGTGGTTCGTGTTCCATCGTGCCTGTAATTTAAACAAAAGAACAACAAACAGATCTTAAAAAAAAACAATATTCTGAAGAGAAAATTCCTCTACATCATTACTGGTGCCATATGCTATGGTAGAATCATACCTGAAAATTCCATGTTAAAAAAAAAAAAAAAAGTATGCTCCTCCCTCAGGTACTATTTGTAGAAGTCACTCACTCATCTATTGATTCCTGATGTTGCTGGTTTTAGCAAGATAAGACTCCTAATCCATCCACTGAATGTTACTCTGCCAGAGATGAAATAGCTCTAATGCCAACAAAGATTACTGTGATGTTAAACTGGGGAAGATTGTGTTATTGGAATTACAGCAGCCCCAGGAACACTTGCCATCCTGTGTTAATGCCAGACTGAAGTCAAACACTGCATTTTCTTCATTCCACTCAGAAAAGGGGTACAGCAATGTTTGTGTGCTCAATGCTGGGATCCCATGATGAAATAGGATGGTTTCTTTTGAGTTGGCTTCTCCCTCCTCCAAGTGTTTAGTTGCTCCTCAGGCACTGTCAACAGAAAAATGCACCATCAGCTTTTTAAGTGTAATTTACTTAGAAGAAGAAGAAACACCACACAAACATAAATATATGAATCAGTGTAAGAACCATGGTAGTACCAGAATATATTTCAGTGAACAAAAAATGAATCTTAAATCTTGGTATGAATCACTATATCTATAATCTATAGATTATAATATAGATATCTATAATATTTATAATCACAGTCTTTTGCAGGCTGAGTCAGGAGGATTGCTTACGGTTTGAGGTCAGCCTAAGCTACATAGTTAGGACCCATCCAACCAGGATTGAGTAGACATGTTCTTCAAAGAACAAACAGGGGCTGGAGAGGTGGTTCAGCATTTAAGTACATGCACTGCTTTTGCAGAGGACCCTAACTCAATTCCCGAAATCTGCATCAGACAGCTCACAAACATCTATAATGCAGGCTCCAGGGAATACTGCTGCAAAACATGCTCATTGTTAATGAAAAAACTTATTGGCCCATAGCAGAGTAAGAAGAGATTAGGTGAGACAGCCTGACATAGAAAGAATGATTGGGAGGAGAAAGGGTGAAGTCAGGAGAATCTCGGGGAATGTAAGCCAGCCACCTGAGTAAACTGGACACATAGAAAACGAGGTAACAAGCCAGGAGCAATGTGACAAAACACAAATAGAAATATGGGTTAATTTAAATGTAGAAGTTAGCTAATAATAAGCCTGAGATATCAGCCAAGCACCTATAATTCATATTCAGCCTCTGGGTCAGTTATTTGATAGCGGCTACAGGATAGGAAAACCGTGTTTACAGTATCCAATGACTCTAGCCTCTGTGGGCACCTGCATTCAGGTGCACCTACCCCTACACAGATATGCACATATATACACACTTAAAAACAAATATTCTTAGAAATATTCAAAAATTCCTTTTGAATTTAGGAATATTTTATATGTCTATATGTCAGCTATCTTTATTTGTATATATACATATATATGTATATACATATATATATACAAATATATACATAGTCACAATATACAAGCTTATATTTATGTTATATATATAAGAAACCAGAAGAAGGTAAATAAATGGCCATAGGAAATTTTGCAAATATACCAATGAAAACATATACATTCTAGTTATTTTTTCACATTTTTGATAGGATATATGTGCTATGACATCTGGGGACAGAATTTTACCTGAACTACACTTTAAATAGAAACAAACTCAAAGCTACCTGTCCACAACTCTAATTACTGCTAGCTATTACCTTGAAAATATCACTGTTTTTTTGTTTTGTTTTTGGAAAATACCCTCCCCACCTACCCTCTGTAACTCAAAACTACTAGTGTAAGTCTTCTGAATGAGTAATGCTAAGAAAAAGCTAGAATGATTTAGATAAGCCAGAAGCTACTTTCTTGACGCACAAAGAAGAGAATACTTCATGCAGGACAAAGGATAGATCACTCTGGACACCCAGTGCTAGGAGAAATGTGCATGTGTTAGAATGGAACAGAAGGACTTAGGGATTAAGGAGAAATATTTGACACAGCCTCCTCATATCCAATCCTTCATATCCTCTTCATTACTTTCTTCTAAAGTATGCTTGGGTCCCTTTAAAGATATACTGTGTCAAATACAATGTATGCAATATGCAAAAATCAGACACCCATAACCATCAGGAGATGTTACATTATGTCTTATGTGGATAAATCAGAAAAGCAATCAATATGACTCCCTACAAAGGAAAAGTACCATGGAATGTGCCTTCTCTGGGGACAGGATAACAGTTTCTGGGTGGGAACAGGTACATGTTCATGGGCACAAACCTGAAGACCATGAAATACTGTGAAAGGAAGATACTGTAAGTGGGGAGTGTGGCCTAGACAGCCAGGAGGTCGAGAAGCACTGAGTGGGCCCAAGGAATAGGATCCAAAAAGGTGTGTACACTAACAGAGGGATAAAAAGTGGAACAGGGTAGTCAATATAGAGCTCATATTTAGTAACAGGTAAGCCAGGATCATTCACACTATCAACTTCTTTGCTGTATTGAATTCACTGTATTCTCTAGGAGACAAAGTGATGACTCAGAACTAAGCAAAAATAATATTTGTAGAAGATCTGCCTCTCTTTCCAAGAATTCTGCCAAGGATCAGCTTTCTTAGTCATCTTAGTATTTAAATTCTACTCAGGTTTTGGTCTGAAAAATCACCAAATTCATTGTTGTAACATACCTAACCATGAAACTGATAATATTTCAAAGAAAGTGGAGGCTTGAGTTCTTAACATGAGGTATGTTTTTTTTGGTTATTGATTACTAATATGCATTAAAATAACGTAATCTTTGGAGTGTGTGTATATATGTGATTTATTGGTTTAATTAAGTATTATGTGTACTCAACTTTTGCATGCCAATCTTTAAGTTAGATTTATGCTTTCCTGGGGTCTTAACTGGCATCAGGTCCATCTGACAAACAAAAGTCAAGTGTGTTAATGTGTGGTGTAGAAGAGGCCAGTAATGAAATGCACAGGTTGTAGAGTCACAAGACTGTGGGTAAAGTCCCCAGAACAACATGCATTGTTTGTGCCTGTGCAGGTAACATTACTTCTCTGTCACAGGCCTCTCATTTGTAAAATAGAAAAAGGAAGACCTCCTTCAAGGGATCAGCTAAGGCACAAGTGAGAAGGTTGATAAGTATGCTTGCAAACCAGCTTCTTAAATGTGTGTGGTGACCCCATTAGCAACTGAATGGAGGCCCATGAGAAATTTGGCAACAGTAAAAAGTTTCTTAAAGAGCAATGACAAAAGTTAATTCAAATGAAACACAAAGTGAATCTGAAGTGTTGCTGGCAGCTCTTGCTGCCTGCAACTTTGGTGTAGCTTCTGAGCATAAGACACTTTGTACTCTGCAGAGCCTGTCATGACTTAATGGCAAGGAATATGGCCTGAAATGCCCCAGTGCAGAGTCCACACTATTGCCTGCTTTAGATTGCAGTGGTTTTACTGCTCATAAAGAAATGTAACACAGTGGTTACAGAAGATGACATTTTCCCACCATCATTCCTCAGCATGTAAACAGCTAACTAGTGTTCTTTAGGTTGTAATGCATTAGGATATTTGATTGTAAACACTGTTGGAGATGCTGCCTGGAGTTTCATATGAAATTTGTCTTTCGAATGAGGTCAACTTTCCAACAATTTCTAAAATAGCCTTACACACAATCTGACATCTTGTACTATATATTGATGCAAGGTGACATTATTACCACTGGTAATTATAAAATCAAAATGTGAGTGAACTCTGAAATACTTTGCAGATGGCTCAATTCAATCCTGTAATATCAGTTTCAGCTGAAATGTGATATTTTATATAAAAATTAACAAGCAGATCTTATTAATATACATGTTCTTTTGTCTTTAACAAATAATAAAATTATGTGTATGTCAAATCATTGTTTTAAAATAAATTTATAATTGATTTTCAATAAATATTTGATATTTTTTATATACTGAAATACCCAAAATTGTTTGAAAATTTCTCAGGCAGAAGGGGGCTGTAACTGAATTTTTTTAAGACTAGGTTCTAAAGCCCACAAAATATTGCAATATTGTAAGGATTCTTATGAAAAAGTGTATTAAGGAGCCACACTTGGTACAGAATGTTAGTGACAGTTTTCCACATGTATGGTTCATTTCCGCATGTCCTCCATGGATATTCCTAAACTGCCCTTCTGTCAGGGACTGTTGGTAAAAGTGTTTATATGGCAATAATTGGGAAAACTTAGATGTTTGTGCTCTGCAATACAGGGAATGGGTGTGTTTACCACACCATGTCACAAAGAGAATGTCTCCCTCAGGAGCAAAGTTCCAGCAGGTTTTCTGGAATTTATTTAAAAATATCTGAGATTCCTAAGCACGGAGTATTCCTGCACAATCCGCCAGGTGTGCAGATGGTCCTCGAGACACTGTGCTGTGGGAATCAGGCCTGGAAAGTAGCAAAAGAAAACTGTCTCTACTTCTTGCTCATCCTGGGGGACAAGGTATGGATAGGGCTTACCAAGTGGGTAAGAATAATGCAAAGCTATTAAGTTAGATTTCCTATTAGCATTTACACGCTATTATGGGAAACAAATAATATAAGCTACAGTTTCCCATTTAACATATATCAAAAATTACTCATAAAGATACTGAAAACCCTACTCATTTTGTATTTTTATATTTTAAATTTTGTAACATCAGAAAAGTTGTAATGAATCACCTTCTCCAACTCCCATCTGATCCAGATCACTAAGAAGTGATTTTACCACAAATGAAGTCTTCCCAGCAAAGGATTGGTCTTATTCACCTACCACTGTTGAGTATATTGCTCAAATGATTTTCCAGTCTACCACAAGAACACTTGCTCAACCATGTTTGTTGCTGCTTTATTCACAATAGCCAAAAACTAGAAACAACCTAGATGTCACTCAACAAAGAATGGATAAAGGAAATGTGGTACATTAACACAATTGAGCATTACTCATCTGTTAAAGAAAATGAAATTTGTAGACAAATGTGTGGGGCCAGAAAAAAGAATCTTTTGTGGGGAAATACAGAACCAGAAAGATAAATACAGTATGCATTTCCTGATGTGTGGATATTAGCTGTTAAATACATGATAACAAAACTATAATCCATAGATCCAGAAAGATATAGAGGAAGGGATGAGGGTGGGAGACATATAGGTCTCCTTGGAAGGGGTAAATAGAATAGATTTTATATATGGACCATGGCGAGGAGGATGGGAACAGGACAATCAGTGGGGAGAGGAAAGGAAGGGGGTTTTGGGAGGGAATTTGGGAAAGACAACCAGAATTGAAGGATATTTGAGGGGTTGTATGGAAATCTAATGTAGTTGAAACTTCCAAAAATATATGAAGGCAAATCTAATGAAGTTTCCAAATAATGAGGGAGATAGAGTCCCTACTTACCATTTATCACCAAATGAAGCTTCCAGTACCAGGACTAGGTTACATCCAATGGAGCTGTTGGCCAAAGGGGGTCCCATTGGAATCTCCAAACATCACAAGTTGGTGCCAAGCCAATAGGTTGCTTCCACAAACTGACAGGGAGGCCCCATTGCTAAAGACAATAGCCACACAACTTGTTGAACACAGAGAGTAAGAGACTGAGCAGATGCCTATATAGAACATTCACCCTGACATTCTCATGTCTTTATTGTGGGAAGGCATTCTGTAGGCTACCCAAAGAGAAATGTAAACAACAATCCAACCACAAAACATTTGGTCTAGAATCTGTCCTGGTGCAAAATATGCTAGGACGATGGTGGCATAAACCTTGTGGAGTAACCAACCAATATCTGATTTTACTTAAGCCCACTCCATGAGATGGAACTCATACACAATATTGCTTAAGTAGCCAAGAACCAGAGTCTAAACAGCTCAGAAAGCTAGAGTAAAACCAAATGCTACTGATCAAAAAAAAAAAAAAAGGAAAAGGACTAGTAAAATGACTCCTAATGGTATTCTGTGAATTATAGATCAATTCCTTATTCAGTCATCATCAGAGAAGCTTCCTTTGCAGCAGATGGGAACAAATACAGAGACCCACAGCCAATGTTACACACACACACACACACACACACACACACACACACAGAGAGAGAGAGAGAGAGAGAGAGAGAGAGAGAGAGAGAGAGAGAGAGAGACCAGACCATGGAAAATACAGTCCTAAATGGGATATCTCCATCAAATCTCAAATCTCTCCCCTCACAGCTCAGGGAACCCTGTGAAAAAGGAGATAGAGTCTGAGAGACAGAGGGAATGAAGGACATGAGGAGAACAAGGCCCTCTAAATCAGGATAAGCAAAGTTCATATGAACTCACAGAGACCGAGGTAGCAACTTGCATAGGACCTTGCATGGGTCTACATCACATCCTCTGGGTATACATTTATATCTTTTAGTTTAGTATTTTTGTGATTATAAAAAAAGGAAGTAAGAAAGGAATCCCATACAAATGTACTTTGTCATTTTCCATTTGTTAAGTATTTCACAAACTAAACACTGATCCAATTAATAAATCTTTTTTTTTTTTCTTCTAGGGAGTTGAGTGAGAAATGTCACTTCTAGGCTCAATCAAGCATTTGGACACTCTGCCCTAGTATACTTTGGCTCTGCCTTGTGCTGGCTGCTGAAGATATGATCTCACTCTTTCCTTCTCCTGCTGCCACCTTTTTTTTCTCAGTGGACATAGCCAAGAGCTTTACAAATGTAAAAGCATCCCGCCCCCCAAAAAGGAACCAAATCTATAAATCTACACTCTCACCTAACTCCAGAATACCAAAACCTTAAAAGAAAGAAGAAAAAGTAGGCAAATAATTCTGAGCCATGTGCAACATGAAAATCTCATAAGTGTAGCATTCACAACATTGAGTTAATTTATTCAACAGACATTTTATTAATGGCCATTTAGCACTTTTAAACAACATTGAATTAATCACAGTCTAAACTAGTCCCTATGAAGAGAAATATTATTGTTACATTTCAATCGATGCTTTATTTAGATAACAATTATTTAGTTTCTCGGTTTGGCTCAACTATGTGATCAGTTGTGATGTAAAAAAAAAAGAAAGAAAGAAAATATGCTAATTCTCTCATTAAAGAAGGATAGAAGAGTCAACACACAGAAATCTAAACTGACAAAATAGTGGGATTAGATGGTGCCCGTTCAAACAAACAAGATGATTATGAAAGACCTTCAGTGTGTTGTAGAAATGATGAAATCAACAGCTATTTATATTTTGCTAAAAATAAGACCTCAAAGCCATACTTTTAATAAATGCTATATAGCACATGTTGAGAAAAATATTTGCTTTGTTAATTTTTATTTATTATTTATTTTGTAGTGCTAGGATTGAAAAGGAGACTTGTGCCTGCTGGAAATGCTTTATCCAAAGCCCTTTCAAATAAAATATTTTGAGACAGAGTTTTGCTGACTTTCCCAGATTGGTCTGAAACTCACACTGGCCTTGAAATCACTGTGTAGCCCTGGCTGGCCTTGAACTTGTTCTGTAGTCCAGGCAGATCTTAGTCTTATGATTTCCCCCTAAAGTAGCTTCCCAAATATACAGGATTGCACCAAAGCACTATTAAGCCACACACACACACACACACACACACACACACACACACACACACACCAACTGTGAGTTTAAAAATGAAATAATCAAGATGTTTTCATTCAGCTGTCAAATATTTTAAGTGAAGTATATTTAATTTAAAGATTTGAGATCATGAAGACAAGGGTTTCATGAATTAAATATAGTAAAGACTAGAGAGGAATACAACTTATGTAATCATACAGAATTATGTGAATATATCCCTTTAAATATGGATAAACTGAAATATAACTGTCCCAAAGCTATATAGTATCTTTGCAGATTTGATCTGACATGAGAATGTGACGGTGTTGATTCCCTCTCTCCTGAATGGCCTTAAGCTGAGTGGAAAATGCTGGTCTTAATCTGTGCACTTTGTGATCTCTAACTAAAACTTGTCTTTTAAGACCTAAACTTTTTATGTACATCCCCAACTTCATTGTGTATAGTTGTTTCCCACTATGAAGACAAGCTTGCTTCCTTTTAAGTGCTTTCACTACTCAAACCAAACATTGTAGCCAACAAGAGAAATTATCATTTTCTACATAAGAATTTTTAGAAAACCACCAGCTATCAAAATTAAAGGATAGTGCCTACACAGCCCATTAGTACTCCTTAATTGCTTTTGTATAATGAGCTGCAAAACATAATTGCTTGCCTGACACTGATAGGAATCTCAATTGATAGATTCATAAGTTGAACTCAGGAAGGATGTGCACCAACCCTGACATCTCAAGGTTGGTGGCAAGTGGGAGAGACAGCGTTCACCTGCAACTGATTTTCATTTCAAAAGGCTTGCCTCAATTAACAGAAGAAAAATCAGAAATGTGATTTGTAAAATTACCCTGTCTTTGCCTTCACATACCATCAACCAGTAGCTCTTCCATCTGCCCAGACCCTGAGAAAAGTCTTCCCAGCCCCAATCTAGAAAGAAGTCCATCTGAGCTCTGTACCGTGCCTCCTCCATCCCACTATTTACTAGCTCCATCACATAGACTTCTTTTTTTCTGTGTGTTCAAAAGATTCATCTCTACCAGATTCTTGTCCTTAATTAATTTAAATTGGTATATTATATATACTTGTCCATATGCTTATTTTCCACTTCAAGGTAAAATCCCACAGGGCCTATTTCACACTGTAACCTTGACTTACTTCCAAGTCTAAAGTTGCTCAATTGCATGTTTATACTTTCTCAAGTTCATGTTAGGCTCAGTTTTATTACAATGTTATTATGGAGTTTAAATACATATAAAACCACAATTAATTTTTTAAAGGTCATGAATTTGAAAGAGAGTAAGGAGTAGTATACAGAAGGGCTTGAAGGGAAAAAAAGGAGAAAATTATTTCAATCTCAGAAAAATAAAATAAATAAAAAATAGTGTTTACCCCAGCTCATATATTGTATTTTAAAAAATGATTACCTCCTTATAAAACTCAATGGTGAAATCAGAAATTTTATTTTAAAATTTTTACATTTTTTTTCTCCTTTAAAAAGTTGCTTAACTTGGTTTCGTCTTTGTCTTTCCTCTTCTTTCTTCTTTTGGTTTATTTTTGAGACTGTATTTTAGTTACATTTCTTCCTTCTCCTTCCTCCTTCCAAATCCTCCCATATACCCCTCCCTGCTCTACTTCAAATCTGCAGCCTCTTATTTCATCAGTTGTTATTGCATGTATATGTGTATATACACATATCCGAATATATGTTTGTATGTACGTATATTCTCACATATAATGTATTGAGTCAATATAGTGTTACTTGTATGTGGTTTCAGACATAATATATCCATACCATCATTGCAAGATAACGCTATGGGTACAATAGTGATACACATACTTTGGTAGTAACCAACAACTCTCAAATTAGGCTTAAGATTTACTCTACAAGAAGGATACCATGCCTGGTACTAGAAACCTAGATAACTAGGTTTACTACTTGTAGTAAAATATAACTACTTCTTCTGAATGCTAATCTTCATGGCTTAACTACTGGTATTCCTCATGAAATCATTTTTCTTCCATTTTTTTATTATTCAACATTTTGACTGTGGGAATTAATAACACACACACACACACACACACACTTTCTCTCCACCTCTCGTTTTACCATCTGCCCATATATTTGTGTATATATATTTGTGTGTGTGTGTGTGTTTATTTGAATTAGAAACAAGATTGTTTTACATGTCAATCCCAGTTCCCTCTCCCTCCCCTCCTCCCCTACAACCCCCTTCCCAACTAAAGCCCTTCCATATATTCTTTCTGCTTCCCCTGGAGGGTGAGGCCTTCCATAGGGTATCATCAGAGTCTATAGAGTCCTATGGGATAGGGCCTAAGCCCACCGACGTTTGTCTCAGCTCAGGGAGTATCCCTCTATGTGGAATGGTGCCCATATACTTGAATTCTCCTACTTGGTAGCAACTTTTTCATCATTAATATGACACCAAACACCGTGGCTTTGAAGAAAAAAAGGTCTGAATTTTAACATAGTCTTACCTCAAAGTGTTTGAAATCCAAGTGTGTGTGTGTGTGTGTGTGTGTGTGTGTGTGTGTGTGTGTAAAGGAGGAACACATGTGTGGAATTACAGTACATAATAATAAATAGGTATTTACAAAATGAAGTGGAAGTCCAGGAAAAACTATCCATTAGTCAGCTAAAGAGAGATGAGGAACTTAATGTGATAAGACAGCTTGGATTCAATTTAGATATCACTAAGAAATTGTATATATGAGGGGGAAGCCTTAATACTAGTCAGTAATTTGTTACAGTTGTGCTTATGAGTCCTATATTACTAATGCTAGTATTATAAATATTTCTATTCTATCTAATAAGACAATAAATATAAAGGTATGCTAATGATAATGATTTATCCCCATATTTAAGTATAAAGACAATGAACTGTCAAGAAAAAAACAGCAGCCAGGTGGTGGTGGCACAAGCCTTTAATCCCAGCATTCTGGAGGCAGAGACAGGCAGATCTCTGTGAATCTGGGACCATCCTGGTCTACAGAGCAAGTCTAATACAGGACAGGCTTCAAAAACAACAGAGAAAACCTGTCTTTAAAAAGTTTTTTTAAAGAAAGAAAAGAAACAAGATCAGAAGAGAGGAGAGGAAAGGAGAAGAGGAGAGGAGAGGAGAAGGGAGGAGAGGAGAGGAGAGGAGAGAAGAGAGAAGAGAGAAGAGAGAAGAGAGAAGAGAGAAGAGAAGAGAAGAGAAGAGAAGAGAAGAGAAGAGAAGAGAAGAGAGAGCAATAGTAACATCTGAGAGGAAAATTCTAGGATGTGGGAAGAACTAACAGAACAAAGAACCATTGGTAGGTGCCATGGAGTGATGTGTCTACCATGCCAACATGACAGCATGATTGGGGTAGCTGGGACATCACTGGAGATTTCTGGACAGAAAGTATCCTGTCCAGAAATAATGATGACATTTAATTTATATCAAAGAGAAAGACAAAACAAACAGAGAAACTTTTAACCAATAGTTATTAGTTTTAACAGAGAAATGGTTATTGTAGAAAAATTTTATTTTCTAAAGATACATTCATATTTGCAAGTGAGAGCAGAAACTTTGTATGAAAAGTATAGGTAAATGCCATGTTAAGTATTAATGTGTTAGATGGACCACACATGTTGATAATATGTTGATAGTGCTACTTTTCCAAATAGTTTTATACCACCTCTTTAACCTCTGTATCAGCAGCTTTAATATATTCTGCTTTTGGTTTCAATTATCTGTTATGTCCTGATATGGGCTTGTTGTAGATACTCTGAAAACTATTATGACCCCTCAAAAACATAAGGCAATTTTCCTCTCACCAGGATATTTTGAACAAATTACTCTCAGTTTTAACATGAATAAGTCTGTAAGTTTCTGTTCCTCAGATATAAAGCAATGCAATTCAGTAACAATTCCATATACAATTGTCATATCATGCCAGTAAATAGGGATAGAATTCTACTGAGGTGTGATTTTGTTTTCCCCCTCCACCTCCCTAATTTTGGTTCCAAGTCTAGGGAGCACTCTTAAATGTAATTATTTTGTAAGGTGCTTTAAATGGTTTTAGCATTTGAAAAGATATGTTGTAACATCATATCTTTGTTAGCATTGCAAAACATTGCCACAGCTTGCAATAATTAAAGGCTGCTACAGTTAAGACTTTTATGATTAGTCCTATTATGGCTCATTGAGCTTAAATTTTGAAAGTTCATATTATGTCCAAGATTAAAATACTTCTTAGTCATAGAATGCCTTCTAAAGTTTAATTTGGATATTTTACCAGAATCTTCTTTCTTGTTTTCCCCATCCTTAGGATATAATACTGCAATGTCCTTTCAAGGCAAAATTAATAATAGTATTGGAGGCTTATACTCACAATGAACAAATGAGATCTTATGTTCTATTGTGGGCAGTACAACCCTAGGAAAGGAGCATTTCAGAAAGTTATCTAATATAGGTCTTAACTGCCAAAGCAATCACCAAACTTAAATACCAAAACTCCATTTTAGAAGACAGATTCTATGGGTATTCTGAGTGAAGGGGAGGTACTTGAACTAGGTAATACTCTTACTCTAAGCAAATATTCTTGAAGTGGCTAGGAAGAATAAAAATAATAAAATAAAAACAACAACAAATACAACAGCTGTCTTTATTTCCCACTAGAACTTGAAGACCCTATTGCTGTAGACATCACACATTTTCTTACACAACATGGAAAAACCAAACTGGAACTAAGCTGTATGATTTCTCCATACTGGCTATCTTTCATAGAGACAGAAGATTCTATAAGGCATCTAGGTAAGAAAAGTATCAACCATATTAGCCAGCCGTAAATCCTGCTGGCTACAATAACAACATGCCAGGTAAGATGTTCCCCTGGTACAATAGTGGCATGACTATTATAAGAGTAACCACTCAATTTATAATTGGACCTGCCACCTATTCTTTGACAGGATAATAGGGATTTGTGGCAGCTTGAATGTATATGGCCCCTATAAGCTCATAGAAAGTGGCATTATTAGGAGGTGTGGGTTTGTTGTAGCAGTCATAGCCTTGTTGGGGGAAGTATGTCACTCTGGGGTAGGCTTTGAGATCTCCTATGCTCAAGCTACACTCAGCATAGACACAGTTCACTTCAGCACCATGCCTGACTACATGTCACACACCATGAATATAAAGGACTAAACCACTGAACCTTTCCATTATAAGAATTGCCTTGGTAATGGTGTCTCTTCACAGCAATAGAAACCCAAAATAGGACAGGACTGGAGAGTGAAATATCAAGATTAACACATGTGGGACTTGAGGGATTGCTCATTGATTACAAGGACTTATTTCTCTTGCAGAGGACTCAGGCTTGATTCCCAACACTCATGGTTGCTGACAACCATCTGTAATTCCAGTTCCAGAAGAATTTGATGCCCTCTTCTGGCCTCCACAGGCATACACATGGCACATATACATATATGTAGACAAATACTCATACACATAAAATAAAAAAATAAAACTATAAAATAGCAACAAAAAATTAAAATGTGAAAGAAGACATTTTCAGAGAAAGACTGGAAGCCCTTCCTTAGGTTGGTTTCATCTGGAGAAGACAGTATGTACCAGGAAAACTATCAAATAAAAATGAGAGGAGTGGGTGTTATATCAGTGTTCTTTAAAGGTTCATGTTCATAGGCTTCATAGCCTAGGGATTCTGGGCTCTTTCTTCAGCTTACTATTTACTCCTATTCCAAGGAATGTATTTACTTTATTAATAAGCCATCTCTGTTTCTGTCACTAACCGTTTATCCCTGCTATATAGTCTTTTACCTTGCTTTCCCCAGTAACAGCTCCAAGAGAAAGAAGCCATGCCTGTTTCTATAAACCTTGCAAGAGACCCTGGGTAAAGAGATCACAGGTCCTAGAGGGACAGGAGAATCCATCAATATATTTTCACTGAAAAGCTATGCCATAAAATATTCATGTTTATACTCACAGATTAGTGCTGTCCTCAGATTTCATCAGGGAAGCCTCAATAACACAGCAGGTGGCGATTAATGCAGAAATCCAAGTCTGACAAGATGAAGTGATGGATCAGCCTTAAATTGATGTCTCTATAGCCCTCCTGAGGCTCAGAGAATGTTACAGAAGAGAGGTAAGACTCAGTGGGTGGGGAAGTATGTAGAAAAGAAACATCATCTAGAAATGGCATAACTGTTTCTTTCAAGAGTGCATTGCAACTTTGGTTATCTGCACAAGACTGGGCCTGGCAACAATTCATCAGATATGAAAAATAGTGGTTGCTGGAGTAAGGGCATCATTTTCTCCAGTGGTATATATGTTCTAGTAAAAAACCTTCTGCTCACAATCATGTAAGCAACAGTAATTAAACTAAGGAACTCTCTCTCTATCTGTCTATCTATCTATCTCTCTCTCTCTCTCTCTCTCTTGCTCTCTCTTGCTCTCTCTCTCTCTCTCTCTCTCTCTCACACACACACACACACACACACACACACATTGAGAAAACTTGCTAGAAATAAGAATTGTTTCAATAGGAGAGGAAGAGAATAGTAGAAGGGAAAGGAGTTTAAACAATTGAAATTCATCACACACAAATATGAAACTGTCAAAGAATAAAATATGGAAAAATAAACTAGACACTTTTTCCCCCTTAAGCTCATGTCTTAAGCATGAATCTTCCAATTTTATATAATCATGAAATGGATTATGGAACTATACATTTACAGATGAAGAAACTAGGCTCCAGAAAGAATAGCTTACTGACAGCCAGTCCAAGCCATCATGCCATGACAGTCAGTCACCAAACTCAGTCTTTCTCTCCTCCCTGACTCCAGGATCATCTCTTCAAGATCATTGCTACACAGCAGAGTTCTGAGTCATGGCCAACTTTGAAAGTCTTATTCCTCTCATTAGATGCTTATGTTTATATATATGTCAACAACAAAACATTATAAAACAATAAAATCAATAAGGGAGGTCAAGGTGATGAATGTGTGAGTTTTTATAAAAGATGGAAACAGGGCACAGAGGTGGTAAAAGCTAATGACCAGAGGCACGAAGATGGTTAGCCTATAAGACCTGAGGCCACCAAGTGCTTGAGGACTGAAACATTCTAAAGATGAGAGAATACACAACAGAGCAAACCCCTAAAAGCTTAGAATGTTCTTTCAATAGGAAAATGCTCTCATATCTAGGATTGGGCTGTTTAATGAATATGCATCTTTCTGCTATTGTAAATATAGCTGACGTAACTGCAGATGACTTTATTATTGCAAAGATAGAACATGATGTAAGAAATCTGCATTTTCTCTATTGTCAAAGGAAAATAAAAATGGAAGCCACAATTTAGACATATCCCCAAGAGTAACCACCCACAGCTATTAAACCAAGTCTTGTTTCCTGATTTCCTCTAAAATTCTAGCTCTAATCATGAATGAAAAACAAAACTTAAGCTTTATTCCTTGTCAGCGTGATTTGGTGAAATGAAGCCAATCAGTTATAGAAAAGTCAGCACTAACAGTTCTGCTTACTTTAAAAAGAAGTGGTGAATAGTAGCCAATCACCAGATAACTCAAATGCTTCCTTGTGCTTTATAATCTGTGCACTGTAACTTCTATAAGGTGACCCTTTTACTTCAGGACCTGAAATACTCCATATTGTGACCAATACTTTCTCTTTTTACATGACAAGCAACTTTTCAAAACATTCCCACCACTCTAATTTTATTGTGGGCACTATTATTACAGGATGTCAACAGATTTTGAACTTACCAATCAAGAAATGGCAGCATGTGGAGACATGGCAGTAACCACCAAGAAAAAGCTGGGAGTGGGACCAAAATGGGATGAGGAACACTTCACTTTTACCATATTCCTTTAGTATTCTGGATTTTAAAACCAAGGCAATGCTACTCTTAAGAAAAATCAGAAGGCTAGACAAAATATGCTGATGTACTTAAGACAGCTGGAGACCTGAGAGAAAGGCACACCCTGCATAAACAATGTCTGTCTGGGTTTCGTAATCCCACATTCTTCCTCTGTTTAGCAATGTCAGAAACAGAATACCAGTGATCTTAAATCCAGCATGACTACTGCCATGAACCTCTTTTCTTAATTTTGTAAATATGATAAAATTTGAGGAGATACCACCACAGCCTCCCTCCACTAAACAAAGACATTTATGAATGAATGAACACTCATCTTCATCCACGAATTGCATACACTCTTCTTTGTAGTGAGCTGTTTAAATCCCAAGAAGGTATCCATGAGAAGAGTTTAAACCACAGAAGATGAGGGAAAGAAAAGTGAAAACTCAAAATAAACTTGGTATGAAGGAACTCCTGCCACCACACTGTGTTAGAAGGTGGTAAAAAAGTGTAAATGTTAAGAAATGTGAACCTCTTGAAGACCATCTCCTGGACAGAGTACTAGCTAACAAGGTAGAGATAATAGCAAGCATAGCATGAGATGGAATAGGGTAGACAGGACAGATGAAAATGGTTACATGAGAGATAATGTATTGTCCAACTCCAACTGTCCCACCTCCACTCTCCCTCTTCAATTACAGATGAAGGGACTTTCTAAGGAGTAGTAAATCTCTTCAGTGTTGTGTTTATATGGGGAGGTACACAAGTGACTATCTGTGTTCATGTGTAGGTCATAGGACAACCTCGGGTTTGTTCTGCTGATAATATGAGTTTGGGAGCTGGAATCATGTTCTGAAATTTGATAGTTAGGATTAATTATCTTTGTGAGTTTGCAATATTTCCAGTGATGCAGATATTTAAAATCACCCTACTCATTCAATGGCTTCACAAGCAAAAGAGCTCAGTACTAAGATAGAAGTTTTCTTGATAGTTTCTCTAGGCTAAGGAGTTCATAAACATCAGTTGAAAATCACTTGCAAGTCTTGTAAGATGTGCAGGATTTTAAGCCCTGACCTTGGGAACCAGAGGGAAGAAATTAAGAATCCAAAGCCATCCTCAGCTAAATTGCAAGTTTGAAACTTTCCTAGGTTTACATGGTGTGTGTGTGTGTGTGTGTGTGTGTGTGTGTGTGTGTGTGTGTGTAATTTTCTTTTGCATATTTATACATCTTTACTCTTTCTTAAAAATCATCTTTAGATACCTTCATTCATAAATTGATTACAGACTTAAAATGTCTTCCAAAACCTAAGAATTTCAATTCTCAGTCCCCTTTAAAATTCTGAAATTAAGCTTCCTCACCATTTTGTGGCAGTTATATTTATAATCAACTTTTTTTCTCTTTGTACCAAAACCAACCCTTCTTAGTCAGATAAGATTGCCCTCCATGGATTTTTATTGCTTTCTACAAGTAAGTTTTCCCTCTAGCTCCATTGTGAATTGTCTGGTGTGTGTGTGTGTGTGTGTGTGTGTGTGTGTGTGTGTGTGTGTGTGTGTGTGTCACTGGGTTACATTCTGCTCTACCCTGGTCAGCTGTATCACCACACTGCCTATACTCTCCCATAAACTAGCTTCCAGGTGGGCTTAAGATATGGGAAACACTGGGGCACAACCAAAGGACAGGAAGAGCAAAGAAACTACAGTGCTTCTTCCCCTTGGGCTGTCCTGGTTGGATAGTAGATGGCATCAAGACAGTAGGAGCTATTCAGACAGCTCTTATTTCCCTCCATGTTTAATTGCCTCCAGACAGCCCTTACCTACCATGGTTTTAAAAAGTAAATAAAAGTATACATTTATTCATTTACCATTCACTTATTTATTATTTATCCATTTAATGTTTAATATGTATAGGTGCTTTGCCTGAATGTCTGGATGTGTACCTGATGCCAATAGGGGTCAGAATAGGGCATCAGATCACCTGGGATTGATGGTATAGACAGTTGAGAGCTGTCATGTAGGTGCAAAGAATTGAATCCAGGTTTTCTGGAAGGGCAACCAGTGCTCTTAACCACTGACCCACACTTCCAGTCACTAACCTACCTTTTAAAATCCATAATACCCAATATTGATGAGTATATGAAGTAAAGAACACGTTCTCAAACAGCCAGTAGATATTCAGTCAGTAGGCTATACTTCAGGAACTTCAATAGTGTGTATATCTGAACAATTTGATTAAATAGGACAAACCAGTTCTAGGAATTTGTTCTTGGGAAATATTTATAGAAATACATACAATTTCCTACAGGATAGTTCATCATCTCATTGTTTTAAGTCTAAAACACCTAGAAACTATTTAAAATTATTAAATTATCATATAGTTCTACTATAAAACATGATACAGGTCTTAAAATTATCTATAATAATTTAATCAGATTGAAAGAAGTTCAATCTTCTTTGAATTGCAAAAAGATACTGTATCTACAGGCACTTCCAGTAATTAAAAAGTGGCCATGAGAGATTGAAAACACATATTTGTTGAACTATTTTCTTAAAGTGAAAAAAATTATAGTAAAAAGGCTTTTTAAATAAATGATCCTACAAAGACATAGAATAGAAGATTAGAAATGTGAAGGACAGCATTGTGAGTACTGGAAAGCAAACAGACAGAGAAACAGTGATGTACAATCCCAACACAACTGAGGACCAACAAGTGACTGGCGCTCCATTCTGTGGATTATGGCATACTAGTAAACAATTAAAGTGAATGGAGCAGAAATATCTGCAACAACCTGGGAGGTGCGCCACATAATTATATTTGTTGAACCAAAAGTGGAAGCCAGAAAGCTATATTCTCTGTGAGCATACTTACATAATAATTTTGAAGTGATGAAATTTTAGAGAACACATATTAAAAACCTCAAAGTTTGGGGAAACATGTATGATAGAAGGAAGAGGATGATTTTGTCCAAGGCTTTATGCAGTCTCAATTTTAGAAATGCTAAACTGACAGTATCACAAAAAAAAAATGACTCAAGATTCTAAGGAGGGAAAGAGAGAAGGGGTGGAGGCCAAGAAATAAAAAGAACCAAACTCACAGATCCACTGAGATGTGAACACTCCTGTGCTGTTTTTCCAATAAATGTTGAGTAAGAATCTCATCTGCCAGGCAGCATACTCAGCACTGGAGACATTAATATAAATTAGACTTGGCTTCTGACCATAAGGGAGGTGTAACTACTCCCCAAATAAAAAATAGTTAGGTATTTTTCAATAAAAATTTCAATCAACCCTTGTCTATGATTATAAAAGTGTTATTCCCTGTAGAAAATGCAGCTACAGATGCTTGGAGGAATCAAGGAAAAGACATATCAGTGTAATTGATAGCTTTGACTCTTCACAATCCCTGTAGACTTGACAATGAAGAAGTTGCCTAGGCAATCCAGACAGGATATATCTCTGGTTTTAAAAAGAGAATGGTTGTAGAAACAGAAACAGCAGAGTGGTAGACACTGAAAATGTATCACTCTTTGTTCATATCAAAAGCACTAACACAAGATTTTCTGGTTCTATGGGATAAATTGAAATGGCCCTTTCCTTGATTTCAAATGGAAGGGCATGTCTGCAATTTGCACCCAGCACTTGAAAGCTAAAAGAAGGAGGAATGAGACTTTAAGCCCATTTTGCTACATTTTGAGTTTGAGGCTATCCTGGACCCTGTCTCAGAAACCTGACCAAGCAAAGAGACAAATAAACAAAGTAGATGGTGTAGGATAGAGTGAGATAATAAATTACCAATACCTAAGGACTCACTTCTAATAAAAAGTTAACATAATAAAGCTGAAGCTCCTTGGCATATTAATAATCACCATATTATATAGTTTAACTCCAAAGTAATAATGATTTTGGCACATTGCTAGAATTTTCTAACATTATTCTTCAGTGGATTAATTGTCTTTTTCTCTTAAGTTTGATACTGTCTCCTTATGCAACAAATGATGCCCACTGTCACAGTAGCAAATTTAACTTAAACAGAAAATTATATTAATTACATTGGAAGAGATCAAGCATCATATTCACATTTATATTTTCTCCTTTGACTTCTTTGACAGTGATGAGCTCAATGACTCCTTTGCACATATAATAACAGGGCCTTTTCAGCTGAGGGCACAGTACTTTCAGCATCTCTCTGACTGGCAGATGAAAATCTGCCATGTGCTTAAGAGGAAATAGACACTTTAATTAACACAGTTACTTATGAGTGTCTTAGACACTGTGACCCAGAGTTGATGACTATATCAAATGTTGACAAGAGATTCCTGGTCTTTGTCTGAAAAGACTCTCTGGGCTGCCTCAGCTCTTGTTTGAAATGGGTAAATCATTTAAAAGTCACATATCCTTCAATCAAAACACCATAAATCATATTTTGAAGCTTCTATTTCCAACCCTGAACTTGAGAGCCATTAAACCATCAGGGAACAGCAAAGTTGGTTTAGCAGAGAAATAATAGTTTATCAAGATGTGATAAATACTACTGGCAATCCATACACACACACACACACACACACACACACACACCACTAAATCACTTTATACCTCTAACCATCTAAAAATTAACAAACAAAAAAATAAAGCAATTGGGCCAGTAAGATGGTTCAGGAGGCAAATGCTCCTGCCACCAATGGGCCTGACAACTAAAGTTCACTCCCCAGAAATGACTTGTCATGGGAAAAACCAATTCTTACAGGTCATTCGCTGACTCCCAGGTGCATACTGTGGGATTTACATCCTCCACACCAAGCCTGTATTCACAGCTAATAAAAAACAAATAACAAAATACCATCCAGAGACTGCCAGCATCCTATTCCTGTCACCAGCCAAGGGAGGAGGTAAGCATGAGCCTGTTTCAAACCCAGCTTCCTGTGTCCTACTCAGGGCTCCCTGAGGCCTGGAGGACTACACACTGGGGAACCAATCCTGGTGGTCCAGCCCATTCAAAGTCTGCCAGCATCCTAGTCCCACATTCACCCACAGGAGGAGGAGACCCATTAGAGGAGTATTGGACCTGAGTGCACTCTCCAGAAGAGAACTTTGGATCCATAGCACCAGGAGAGAAAGAGACTCTACCTGCACCCACTGGAAGAAGGGATGGGAAGAAGACAATATAAAAACACATTCAACAACAGAAAAACCAATAAGAGACCACCAGAGTCTAGGGACATTACACCAGCAAGACCTGAACATCCCAATACAGATGAAACAGAAGACAATGACCTTAAAAACAACTTCATGAAAATGATAGAGGCCCACTGTAGGGAGATATCGTAACCATGCCTCCTGAGGGCTGGTTACAGGTGTGCTTAACCACACCTGTCAGGACGTGTTCAGGGGATGTTCAGGATGACACATAGGGGTTCTTAAGGTGCAGGAGACATGTGGGAGCTCGCTCTGGCCTCCCTAGCTTGCTGCCTCTGGGCACGCTCTGGCTTGCACTTGGCCAGTTTATTTGAAGAAAGACATCTTAACCTACAAGCTGGAGTCACATGACCCCACAGCCCTCAAAGAGGATATGAGAGAATCCCTTAAAGAAATGGAAGAAAAAAATTTCCATTGCAAAACTAAAAATTGCAAGAAATCAACAAATCTCTTAAAGAAAGCAAGGAAAGCCAAGAAAAAAACAATCAAAAAGATGAAGGAAACAATTCAAACAGTTCAAGACCTGAAAACTGAAATGGAGACACTAAAGAAAACACAAATAGGGAATGCTGGAAATGGAACACCCGGATACAACGAATGCAAGTATAACCAACAGAATACAAGAGATGGAAGAGAGAATCCCAGGAATCAAAGATACACTAGGAGAAACAGATTCATCATCCAGAGAAAATCTTAAGTCCAACAAATCCCTAACACAAAATATCCAGGAAATATGGGACACCATGAAAAGAACAAACCTAAGAATAATAGGTATAGAAGAAGGTGAAGAAACCCACCTCAAAGGTGCAGAAAGCATATTCAACAAAATCATCGAAGAAAACTTTCCCAACTTAAAGAAAGACATGCCAATGAAAGTACAAGAAGCTTACAGAACAAGAAATAGAGTGGACCACAAAAAAGTCCCCTTGCCACATAATAATGAAAACACCAAACACAGAATAAAGAAAGAATATTAAGAGCAGCAAAGAAAAAATGCCAAGTAACATATAAAGGCAGACCTATCAGAATTACACCTGATTTCTCCATGGAAACTCTGAAAGCCAGAAGGTCCTGGATAGACATTCTACCATCACTAAGAGAAAATGGATGCCAGCCCAGACTACTATTCCCAGCAAAGCTTTTAATCACTTTAGATGAAGAAAACAAGATACTCCACAACAAAACCAGATTTAAACAATGCATTTCCACTAATTTAGCACTACAGAAAATACTGGAAGGAAAACTCCTATCTAAGTTAATTAACTACACTAGCAAAAACATAGGCAATAGATGATTCCACTTTATCAAAAGCCAAAAGAAAAAGTGGGTAAATCCACACACAATACCACCAACAACAACAAATCAAAAACAAACAAGAATTAACACTCAATGGTCCTTAATTTTCCTCAATATTAATGGTCTTAACTGTTCTTCCCCTATAATGAGATTGAAGAATACCTTACATGCCATCCTAGAGCCTTCATCCAGTAGCTGATGGAAGCAGAAGAGACTCCCACAGCTAAACACTGAGCTGAACTCCTGGAATCCAGTTGCAGAGAGAGAGGGATGAGCATAGGCATAGAGACCAGGCTTGAGAAACTCAGAGAAACAGCTGACATGAACAAGAGGGAGCTCATGGATCCCAGATGGTTAAGCGGAAGTCCAGCGTAGGACTGATCCAGACCCCCTGAACATAGATGTCAGTTTGTAATGTGGCAAATTACCAATATGGAGCCAGGTAGAAATACAAGGGTATTTAATAGGGAAATGGCTTACTTACAGAGCGACCTAGCCAGCACATATTTCAAATTTCCAAATTCTGCAAAGTGAAAGACATCCATTTGCCAAACCTCATTTCTCTGAATGCCCTTAGGATTGCAACCTACTGGCAATGGAGTTTGGTTACAAAAGGAACAAGTAAGACAGTTTCTCACTATCTCCTTGGCTTGGTGCCAAGTGATGTAGAAGTCCTTTATCAAATCTTTGCTATTTACATGATATTTCTTATGAAATTCTGAGGCTTTTAGCATACTACCAATTAATAAATGATTAATCTCATCATTGCCTTGTGCTAGTGGGGCTGGCAGACCCGATTTGGATCTGATATATAATGTATAGAGGATTGTTTCTGTTTCTGATTGTTTCCTATAATTGTAAAAACAGAGAAGTTAATTCTGTATTATCAGGAATGAATTCTGCAGTCTCAATGTGTAAAACGACTCTCTCTGCATATGGAGAATCAGTAACTATATTAAGAGGTTCTGTAAAATCCATAAGCACCATGAGAATTGCATATAATTCTGCCATCTGTACAGATGTATATGGACTTTGAAGTACTTTACTTACCTCACCTGCTTTAAAACTGCCTTACCTGATTTGTTGGCATCAGTGTAGAAGGTAAGAACTCCAGAAATGGGAGTTTGTCTTACAGTATGTGGAAGAATCCAGACTGTCTTTTTTATGAATTTAATTCTGTCAGTTTTTGGATAGTTATTGCTAATCATTCCCATAAAGTCAGTAACAGCTATTTGCCAATATTCATTATCCTTCCACAAGGAGGAAATTTCTTCATTAAATTAAAGGTACTATATATAGTTAAAGGTACTATAATTTCTTCTGGATGTTTTCCAGTCAGTTGACGAAGTCTTAATTTTCCCTTTAAAATCAAATCACAAATAGTTTCTATATATGTCTTTAACATTTTATTCTGTTTATGTGGCAGAAATATCCACTCCAATATGGTGTCTTCCCTCTGCATCAGAATTCCAGAAGGGTATTCTCTGGATGGCAAGATAACCAGAATACAGTCTAAATCAAGGTTTATCTGATCTACATATACATCCAATATTCTATTTTCTACCTATTGTAACTCTTTTTCTGCCTCAGCAGATAATATTGTTGGACTTTTTAGATCCTTATCACTTTTAAGTGCCATTTTTAAATGCTTTAAGTATTGTCCTTCTACACCAATAACCATCTGTAACTGAGAAATTTCCCCTAAAAATTTCTGAAGAGAATTAAGAGTTTCATAACCATATCTCCTAATTTGTACCTTTTGAGGTCTGATTCTCTGTAAGTCTATCTTGAAAACTAAATAGTTAATAGAATCTCCTCTTTGTATCTTTTCTAGAGCAATCTGTAATCCCCAATGAGTCAGAACTTCCTTCACCATTTCAAACATATGTTCCAAAGTTTCCTTCTTAGAATATGATAAAAGAATGCCATCCTTGTAACGATAAACAAGAGATTGTGAAAATTTCTTATGAATTATTTCCAAAGGTTGCTGTACAAAGTGTTGACACAAAGTAGGACTATTTAGCATTCCTTGTGGCAAAACCCTCCACTGATATCTCCTAACTGGCTGTGAATTATTAAGAGTTGGTACAGTAAATGCAATTTTTTCTCTATCATTTTCCTGTAATGGTATTATGAAAAAACAGTCTTTTAGATTAATGACTATGATAGGCCATCCTTTAGGTATCAAGGAAGGTAATGGCATTACAGGTTGTAGAGAGCCCATTGGTTGAATTACCTTATTTATGGCTCTCAGGTCTGTCAGCATTCTCCACTTACCTGACTTCTTTTTTATAACAAATACAGGAGAATTCCAAGTACTGGTAGATTCCTCTATATGTCCAGCCTCTAGCTGTTCCTGTACTAACTTTTCTAAAGCCTCTAGCTTCTCAGAGGTCATAGGCCATTGTCCTACCCAAACTGGTTCATCTGTAAGCCACTTCAATTGCAGGGCCTTTGCCTCCTCTGAAGGCAAACTGAAGGTCTATCATTTGTACCTAGTTTCTGTACATCTTGGATGATTGGTAACCGTTTTCCATAGCGTCTTACCAGATCTTTTCTACTACCTAAAGATTGTACATAATTTGTTTCCAACACTGGAGGAATATTAATCTGAGTATTCCATTGCTGTAAGAGATCACAAACTCAGATTTATAGCTATATCTGCCACATATGGTTTCAGTCTCCATTTCTGTCCTTCTGGTCCAATGCAGACCACCAATTTAACACTCTGTTGAACTCTAGATAAAGTTCCAATTCCTAAAAATTGTATATTTGCCTCTGTAAGAGACCATTTCTGAGGCCAAGACTTTTGGGTAATAATAGTTACATCTGCCCCAGTGTCTACTAAACCAGAAATAACTTTATTATTAATTTTCACTTTTAACTGTGGCCTTTTATAATTAATAGAAGTTTGCCAAAATATGCATTTGTCATTTTGTCCAGTCACATTTGATTCTTCATCACTATTAAAACTACCATCTAGAGCAGTATCATTTTTCACATTGGGCAAAGAACTATCTATTCATCCTGTGAGAGATTGTCTCTCACTGCTACTGGGAATGATCAGACCTTTCTCGATGTGGGGGACTTCTTGAGCCCCCCTTGGGGTTTCCCGACTTTAACGGGTTTCCTTGCATGTCCCTGGTCGATCTACATTCATTGGTCCAGTGCCTGCCCTTAGCACATCTTCTACACAAGCCAGAAGGCAATGGCATTCCGTATGAACCATTGTTTGAATTCTTTTGTCTACAATTTCTCTTGATATATCTAATTCAACCACAGCTGAAACATCTAGGTTCCTGGCGCCTTCGTGGTCTCCTGGGGAAGGCTTTTCCTACCCAAGGTTCTGGGTCATAGTAGTAGTAACATCTAGCCTCTTGTTACCTATGTTGACCTCTGTAAGGAGCTTCTCCTTCCCAAGTCCTTGCATCCTCACCTCTAGAAATTTAATCTCCTGTTGCCTTCTCCTACCCAAGCTCGAGTATCTTGCATGTTATAGTCTATGTTGGCTGCATGCAAAACCTGTTCTTCTAGAGGAGCTGATCTGTTCTTTAAAGGCAAAAGTATTCTTTTGCATATTAGGTTTGCATTTTCATAAGCTATTATATATATAATTGTTTGTCTTGTTTCTGGACCTGTTTCCTATAATTTTACTGCCCTAGTTAACCTTTGTAAAAAGTCCTGGAATTATTTTGTACGTTACTGTTCTATTCTGGTATAAGCTTCTAGGCATTGTCCTGGCTCACGAACCTTATCCCAGGCATTTAATGCTGCTTTCCTACATAGGGACAATATATGGTCATCATATTCAGCCTGATCCTGTGAGTTAGCAAATATACCCTCAATAAGAATCTAATCTACGGGGGCTTCAAAATCTATCTTTATGCCTTGATGCTTTAAGGAGCTTTGCTTACTCCCTGAACAATGCCCTCCATTGGATTTGGCATCAATTCTCAAGTACAGCTGCTACCAATCGTTCCCAATCTGTGGGTGTCACCCTGTTAAAGGTTGCCCATGAATGTAATAGCTATTTTACGTATGGGCTATGAAGACCATATGAGACAACTGATTCTTTAATATTCTTAAGATCCTTCAGCTGTATAGGTTGCCATACATAAGCCATCTCTCCCTGAGGGTGTTTCCTAGAAGATGGCTTTTCTACCATGGTAGCTGGGTAGACTAATGGTGTATGAGTAACAACCTTTGAAGAATAGTCATGATACCTGGGTGGAGTAAGTGCCTTGGATTGGAGTGATTCTGCCTCTGAGGCATCCCAATGATCTTTAAGCCTAGTAATGATATCCTTATGAAAAGTTTCAGTCTCCTTAATCATAAAAGATTCCAAACATGTTAGTGAATCTGTAAATTGCTCTAACTGCTTTGCAACACGTTTTTCTATGTCTTTAATATGGTTGTCCTTAGACAGCATCTGGATGGTGTGGAAATTGCCTTCTAGGTATTGGAGTCTAGATTCGAGGTCATGATTTGCTGATTTTGAGTCCTTAGCAATCGACTGTATGGACATATGTAATCTGTCAGCCCTGTACTGTAAATTATCTTCCAAACATTCAAATATAGACTCAGATTTGTGATCTGCTACCTTAGATGCTTCAATAATTGATTGAATGACACTGTCCAATTCTTCAACCCTATCCTGGGTATTTTGCACCTTTCCATATAGTTTCTGGGTAACAGTGCCTATCTGAGTTTCTTGTTGGCTACAAATATTCTTTAGCTAGTCACAGTCTTCTGACAGTCTAGCCTATAAGGCCTCAGACATGGAGGATCTCTCTGTGTTTATCTTATCATAAATATGCTGCATCTCATCTTGGTTAACAGACAGTTCTTTCTTTAGTGTATTGGACACAGAGCCAAGCTTATCAGCCAATTTCTGTTCCACTTGCTGCACAATAGTGGTCTGTTCTCCAAAACCTCATTGTGTAAAGCTGTTATTTCCTGTAAGCAGGTGGTTAGGTTATTCTTATCCCTATTTCTGAGACCTCTGGGTAGTAATATTATTTGTACCAGCAAGCTAACTGCCATTACAGCATATAGGCAGGTAATTGGCAAATTAGCATCCTCCTCAAACATTGAATTCACATAATAAGCAAAAATATTACCAATTTTATCAAGTGATAAATATTCTGCCATAATTTTACCTGATTTCTACTCCAGATGCAGTAACTATCTTTGACCAGCAGGTGGAGCAAGTGTTCAGCTACTTGGCATGGCATTTGGCAGTGGTCAGTCAGGCAAGATGGTGGTAGCGGTAAGAGAGGTCACAAAAGCGGCTGTGCCTATCTTAGAGAGTATATGGGCTTTGGGCTACAACCACTGAAAGAGATGTGGCTTTACTGCTGCAGCAGTAAGGGGAAGTCAGCCACAGGGGGAAGCAGAAGACACTGCAGAAAGCCAAGGCCTACTTCTGAGTCTTCTCTGCTAAGGGCAGGAGGCCTCTGGGCATGGGTAGGCCGCATTCTGAGCCAGTCTGGTGCCTGCAGTTAGAAACTGTGACAGTACCCATGGGGAGGTCTATGGAAATCTCCCAGCTGGGCAGACTGTTTTGAGCAGCTCAGCAGCATCAGCAATGCGCTTGTGTGGAGCAGTGGGTCGGCTCTGACCCGGGAGCATCTGTGGAGAGAGGGAGCTTTCCCGGCCTAGGCCACAGGCCCGGTGGAACCTGCAGGCTGTCCCAAATGGAGCCCACGTTTACAAGATCCTGCTCCTGACAACCAGATAATGTGGGAAATTACCAATATGGAGCCAGGTAGAAATACAAGGGTGTTTAATAGGGAAAAGCCTTACTTACAGAGTGACCTAGCCAGCCGGCGTGGCAGCAGTGTGTACAGCAAGCCAAAAGGTGAAACCAAAATCAAAACTGCAATGCCACCTGAACGCCTCTCAAGCTATGTCACCCTGGCCATGCACTCACAGGCATGGTCAGGCACACCCCTAAGCAGGCTTAGCTACTGTTTCCCTACAAGTTTGGAGGTCTGGGCATTCTATGTGGCCTCTGGTAGTGGATCAGTATTTACTCTTGGTACACAAATGGATTTTGGAAGCCCACTCAACATAGAAAGATACTCTCTAATCCTAGACATAATGGGGAGGGCCTAGGCCCTGCTCCAAAAGATATGACAAACTTTGAACATCCTCTAGGGAAGGCCTCACCCTCCCTGGGGAGCATAAAGGGGATGCATAGGGGGTCAGTGGGGGCCAGGGAAAGAGGGGAGGGAAAGTGAACTGGGATTGTAAGTAAAACAAGCTTGCTTCTAGTTTAAATAAAAAAAGATAAAAATAATTATTAAAATAAACAAAGAAAATGTAATTATATAAAATTGCTTCCCATTAAGGAAACATGTTATTGATCTGGGCAATTCTTTCCTATGTACAAAATGAAAATCATCAGCCATATGATGGGAATGTACTGCTGTGTATGTTTATCTTATTGATTGTTAAATAAAATACTGTTTGGCCAATGAGACAGCAAGTTAGACGGAACTAGGAGTCAAAAAGGATTCTGGGAAATGTAGTAGAGAAGTGCTGATCCAGGCAGGAAGTGTATTTAAGCGAACGAGAAAAATGGACCCTTCCTTAAAGAAATATATGGGTGAATTGGTCTTAACAGCAAAATTTGCATCTTAAATGTAGCTATTAAAATGAATGTGGAGGTCCTCCAGCTGGCACCCCAAACCTCAGGTGAGTCTGGATACTGCTCTGCCCTCAATCTCCCCCATCGACCCCTGCTCACTTCTGCCTGAGTCCTCCCCTCCCCCGACAAGAGCAGACCTGCCCAGACCAGAAGGCCAACCCTGAGTCCAGACACACCTCACCCTTGTCCACCCACCACCCTCTGCTCTCCAGCTGCAGCCTGAGCATGCTGCCTGAGCCTGAGCCCTCCACCTGCCACCCGAAAGAGGGAAAGACCCCGCCTGCACCCACTAGAAGAAGGGATGGGAAGACTCCAGAGTAAGAACACACTCAACAACAGAAAGACCAATATGCCACCTCCAGAATCTAGGGACTATACACCAGCAAGAATTGAAAAGTCCAGCGCAAAGGATGAAGTAGACATGGGTCTTAAAAATTATCTTATGAAGATGATAGAGACCATTAAAGAGGAAACAAGAAAATCCCTTAAAGAAATAGAAAAAACAATCAAAAATTACACGAAATGGAGGAAAAGACAAACCAAAAAATTCCAGAAATAAACAAATCTCTTAAAGAATATAAAGAAAGCCAAGAAAAAACAACCAAAGAAGTGAAGGAAACAATTCAAACAGTTCATGGTTTGAAAGCACAATTAAAAACAACAAAGAAAACACAGAATGAGAGTATGCTGTAAATAGAAAAGCTGGGTAAATGATCAGGAACCACTGATGTAAGCATAACCAATAGAATACAAGATATGGAAGAGAGAATCTCAGGTGTTGAAGACTCATTAGAGGATATACAGTCATCGACCAAAGAAAATCTCATGTCCAATAAATCCCTAACACAAAATATCCAGGAAATATAGGACACCGTGAAAAGACCAAACCTAAGATTTATAGGTATAGAAGAAGGCGAGGAAATTCAGCTCAAATGAATATAAAACATATTCAACAAAATCAAAGAAGAAAACTTCCCCAACCTAAAGAAGGATATGGCTAGGAAACTACAAGAAGCTTTCAGGACACAAAATAGATTGGACCACAAAAAGAATTCCTCTCATCACATAATAATAAAAACATCAAACTTACAGAATAAAGAAAAAATATTAAGAGCAGCAAAAGAAAAAGGGAAAGTAACATATAAAGGCAGACCTATCTGAATTACCCAACTTCTCAATGGAAACTTTGAAAGCCAGAAGATCATGGACAGATGTTCTACAAACTCTAAGAGAACATGGATGTCAGCCCAGACAACTGTATCTAGCAAAGCTTCCAATCACTATAGATGGAGAAAACAAGATATTCCATGACAAAACCAGATTTAAGCAATACATATCCACAAATCCAGCCCTACAGAAATTAATGGAAGGAAAACCCCAATATAATGAAGATAACTACACTCAAAAAAACCATAGGCAACAGATAATCCCACTTTGCCAAATACCAAAAATAAGTGGGGAAAATCCATACATAAAACACCACCAACAACAAATCAAAACAAACAACAATCAACAATCAATGGTCATTAATATCCTTCAATGTCAGTGGTCTTAACTTGCCAATAAAAAGATACAGGCTAACAGAATGGATACAAAGATAGAATCCATCCTTCTGCTGCATACAAGAAACATCTCAACTTCAAAGACAGATAGTACCTCAGAATAAAGGGTTGGGAAAAGATTTTCCAATCAAATGGACCCAAGAAACCAGCTGGTGTAGCAATCTTAATATCTAACAAATTAGATTTCAAACTAAATCAATCAAAAGAGATGAAGAAGGGCATTTCATACTTATCACAGAAAAAGTCCATCAAGATGAAGTCTCAATCCTAAACATTTATAGCCCAAATACAAAGGCACCCACATTTGTAAAAGAAGAATTTCTAAAGCTCAAATCACACACGAAACCTCACACACTTATAATAGGAGACTTCAAAATGCCACTCTCACCACTAGATAGGACCACCAGACAGAAACTTAACAAACAAACAAAAGAAAAAACAGATGTTAAGACCCAATTGGGTTTAGCAGATATCTATAGAACATTCCATCAAACACAAAAGAATATACCTTCCTCTCAGCACCACATGGAACCTTCTCTAAAATTGACATGCTCAGCAATGTAGCAAACCTACACAGATACAAAAAAATTGGAATAACCCCCTGTATCTTATCAGACCACCACACTTTAAAGTTAGAATTCAACAACAATACAAATTGCAGACACCCTACAAACTCATGGAAATTAAATAATGCCCAATTGAACCATTTCTGGGTCAAGGAAGGAATAAAAAAAAGAAATTAAAGACTTCCTAGAATTTGGCCGGGCATTGGTGGCACACAACTTTAATCCCAGCATTCGGGAGGCAGAGGCAGAGGCAGGCAGATCTCTGTGAATTTGAGGGCAGCCTGGTCTCCAGAGCGAGTGATAGGCTCCAAAGCTACACAGAGAAACCCTGTCACGAAAAACAAACAAACAAACAAAAAAGACTTCCTAGAATTTAATGACAATGAAGACACAACATTCCCAAAGCTATGGGACACTTTGAAAGCAGTGCTAAGAGGAAAGTTCATAGTACTAGGTGCCCACATGAAGAGAATAGTTGCACTAGAGAATTAACAGCACAAATGAAAGCTCTAGCACAAAAGGAAGCAGAGGAGTAGACTCCAGAAAATAATCAAACAGGGCTGAAATCAATAAAGTAGAAACTAGGAAAGCCCTACAAAGACTCAATGAAACAAAGAGTTTGTTCTTCAAGAAAGTCAACAAGATAGACCAACCTTTATCCAAACTAACCAAAATGCAGACAGAGAGCATGCTAATTAACAAAATCAGAAATGAAAAGGGGGACATAACAACAGACACTGAGGAAATCCATAGAATCATCAGGTCATACTTTGAAAACCTGTACTCCACAAAATCCAAAAATCTAAAGCAAATGGACAATTTTCTGGATAGATATCACTTACCAAAATTAAATCAAGAACAGAAAAGCAAGTTAATTAGACCTATAACCGCTAATGAAATAGAAGCAGTCACCAAAAATCTACCAACCAATAAAAGCCCAGAGCCATATGGATTCACTGCAAAATTCTACCAGAAATTCAAAGGAGAGCTAATACCTGTACTCCTACAGTTGTTCCACACAATAGCAGCAGAAGGGACATTGCCAAGCTCTTTTTATGAGGCTCCAATTGCCTTGGTACCCAAGCCACACAAAGACAAAACAAAAAAAGAGAATTACAGTCTAATATCCCTCATGAACATCAAACCAAAAATATTCAACAAAATACTGGCAAATCAAATCCAAAACACATTAGAGAAATCATCCACCATGATCAAGTTGGCTTTATCCCAGGAATGCAGGGATGGTTCCACATAGGAAAATCCATCAATGCAATCCACCATATAAACAGACTGAGAAAAAAAAAAAAACATGATCATCTTACTAGATGCTGAAAAGGCCTTTGACAAAACCCAACATCCCTTCATGATTAAGGTCTTGGAGAAATCAGGAAAAACAAGAACATACCTCAACATAATAAAAAGCAATATACAGCAAGCCTACAGTCAACATCAAATTAAATGGAGAGAAACTCAATGCAATTCCCTCTATAATCAGGGACAAGACAAGGCTGTCTATGCTCTCCATATCTCTTCAATATTGTACTTGAAGTCCTAGCTAGAACAATAAGAAAACAAAAGGAGATCAAGGGGATAGAAAATTGGAAAGGAAGAAGTCAAACTTTCACTATTTGCAGATGATATGATAGTTTACATAAGTGACCTGAAAAACTCTACCAGGGAACTACTACAGCTGATAAACACCTTCAGCAAAGTGGCTGGATACAAAATTAACTCCAAAAGATCAGTATCCCTACTATATACAGAAGATAAATG
Organism: Cricetulus griseus; assembly: GCF_003668045.3. Lineage (NCBI taxonomy): Eukaryota > Metazoa > Chordata > Mammalia > Rodentia > Cricetidae > Cricetulus > Cricetulus griseus. The sequence continues at coordinate 159,710,194 of NC_048598.1, forward strand.
CACTGGGAAACAAATCAGAGAAACATCACCCTTTACAATAGCAACTAACAACATAAAATATCTTGGCGTAACACTAACCAAAAATGAGAAAGACCTGTATAGTAAGAACTTTGAGTCTTTAAAGAAAAAAATTAAAGAAGATACTAGAAAATGGAAAGATCTCCCATACTCTTGGATAGGTAGGATCAATGTAATCTTGCCAAAAGCAATCCACAGATTCAATGCTATTCCTATCAAAATCCCAACACAATTCTTCACTGACCTTGAAAGAACAATTCTCAACTTTATATGGAGAAACAAAAGACCCAGGATAGCCAAAACATCCCTGTACAATAAAGGAACTTCTGGAGGCATCACCATTCCTGACTTCAAGCTCTATTACAGAGCTATAGTCCTGAAAACACCTTGGTATTGGCACAAAAAAATAGACAGGTAGACCAATGGAATGGAGTTGAAAACCCTGATATTAACCCACACACCGACGAAAACCTGATTTTTGACAAAGAAGCTAAATTTATGAGATGGAAAAAAGAAAGCATCTTCAACAAATTGTACTGGTATAACTGGATTCAGAAATGAAGAAGATTGCAGATTGATCCATATCTATTGTCATGCACTAAACTTAAATCCAAATGGATCAAAGCCCTCAACATAATTTCAGCCACACTGAACCTCCTAGAAGAGAAGGTAGGTGGCACCCTTGAACAAATTGGTACAGGAGACTGCTTTCTGAACATAACACCAGTAGCTCAAACATTGAGATCGACAATTAATAAATGGGACCTTCTGAAACTGAGAAGTTTCTGTAAGGCAAAGGACATACTCAGCAAGACAAAATGGCAGGCCACAAACTGGGAAAAGATATTCACCAACCCCTGACAGAGGGCCGATCACCAAAATATACAATGAACTCAAGAAGCTAGCTACCAAAATACCAAACAATGGAATTAAAAGATGGAGTACAGAACTAAATAGAGAATTCACAACAAAGGAATCCAAAATGGCTGAAAGACACTTGAGAAAGTAATCAACATCCTTAGCCATCAGGGAAGTGCACTCTGAGATACCATCTTACTCCTGTCAGAATGGCTAAAATTAATAACACCTATGACAATCTATGCTAGAGAGGATGTGGAGAAAGAGGAACTCTCCTCCGTTGCTGGTGGGAATGCAAACTTGTATAACCACTTTGGAAATCAGTATGGCAGTTTCACAGGAAAATGGGAATAAGTCTACCTCAAATCCAGCAATCCCTCTCTTGGGCATATACCCAAAGAATTCACACTCATACAATAAGGACATATGTTCATAGCAGCATTATTTGTAATAGCCAGAACTTGGAAACAACCTAGATGCCCCTCAACTGAAGAATGGATAGAGAATTGTGATATATTTACACAATGGAGTACTCAGCAGAAAGAAAAATGGAATCTTGAAATTCTCAGGCAAATGGATGGAATTAGAAGAAACCATCCTCAGTGAGGTAACCCAATCACAAAAAGATAAACACGGTATGTACTCATTCATTTTTGATTTTTAGACATAGAGCAAAGTATCACTAGCCAACATTCAACACTGCCAGAGGAGCTAGGAAACAAGGAGGACCCCAAGGGAAGGTTGCATAGTCCCTCGAAGAAGGGGATGGGGACAAGAACCCCTGACCAAATTGGAGTCCAGAGGCAGGGAGAGGAAGAAGAGTCTTCATACAGTTACTGTTTGAAGCACCAACAGACACACATAGCTAAGCACTGAACCATACTACTGGAATTCAGTTGTGGAGAGGGAGGAGGGTTGAGCAAAGGAGCAAAGATAGGGATGGAGAGACCTGCAGAAACTTTCAGGTTTCAGTGGAACTGACCTGCTGATATAATGGAGACCCTAGTCATAAAACTGGGGAAACAGCATTGGACTAAACCAAACCCTCTGAATGTAGGTACCAGCTAGGAGTCCAAGACAGTCTATGGGTCTTCTAACAGTGGAGCCATTCTTTATCCTTAGAGCACAAATGGACTTTGGGAACCTATTCCCTATGGAGGGATACTATGGCAGTCCAGATACGGCAAAGAGAGTCTAGACACTCGCCCAAACAATATGACAGACTTTGAAGGTCCTTGGTAGAGGGCCTCACTATCCCTGGGGAGGAGTGGGAGGTGGTTGTGGGGGACATGGGAGGATGGGAGGGTAAGGGAATGGGGGAATGGGGGAATGGATATGTAAATATGAGTAATTAAAATAATTTAAAAGATGAATGTGGAGACCAAAGACTGGAGAGAATATTTTTAAAAACATTTCTTCAAAGGATTCATATGTAAGAAGATACAAAAAAAATGTTTTACAATACCATGACAACAAGGTGTCTGGGGCCAGGGTGGGGCTCAAGTGGAAGAGAAAATGAAGAAGAACAAGGGAAATTCAGGGGATAGTGGGTATGTCTCTATCTTTATCAAGGTGATTGTTCCATTAGTCTATATACATGTCAAAGTTTATCAAAGCATTATGTTATTAATATCTACATTTCACTGCATGTCAGTCAACCTGTAAGGCTGCTTAAAAGAAACCAACCTCAACTTTTGCTAAACTGTATTATTAAGAGTGATTATTTGGCCTCTTTGGAATTTACCTCATTTGCAAATGACAATAATATTGGATTTCTGTGACACTTCAAGTTCACTGTATCATGTGAAACGATTTTTAAATCAAGAGCCATCTCCATATCATGTAATATATTTAATATAATATAATTTTTAAATTTTGATTAATTTCAAAATGACTCACTAAGAAATCATGCATGCAGAATGATGTGAAAGGCATAGGAAGCAAAGAATTACATTAGATATGTCCAGCATCACAGTGACCTATTCCAGCCACTTCTGTCTTGAACTGCAATATTCCTTTATGAGCTATAGTACCAGCTTTGGCCTGTGTGAAGAGCAGACATGTAGCTTTTCTATCCTCTGCTTTGTCCTATCTGGCAGGTCACTGTATTTCTTATACTCCCTTGTAATCTGGCCTCAAAATGGGCTTAATCAGTGAGAGTGACTGGTGATTGGCTAGAGAGTAGGGTGAGGTGAAGGCCAGGGTTCCCTTGCTCCATGACCTTGTCTTAAGAAGGCGATCAGTCCCACCACACAGCTGAATTTCATTAGCATTGTTAGAGGCTTTTTTCCTCCTGCATAATTCAACAGGGTACATGCAACCCTCATCAATGAGTGTGGCCTTCTAAATTTCCTAGATACCATATTGACAAAATAAGTAAATGGCTCTGAAGTTCAAACCAACAGAAAACCCTTAAATATGAATGCCTATAGATATCATCATTAGCTATGGTGTGTTAATGGCATCTTCTCCTGATATAGTATGATCAAAATGCACTTTGCTCTCATGAATTTCTTTACCTAAATTTTCAACTTAAGCTAACTGTTACAACAATTCTAAGTGGTAGATACTCTACAAAACATCTAGGCTTTACTTCTAAGAAAACCAAAATATCTCCACGGCTAGTTTGAAATAATAACTATATTATCCATTAAAATAATTGGACTAACTTATAAAGATTGAATTATAATGAACACTGAAAACTAGATTGAGTATACTACAGTTAATACTTTAAAAAGTCATTTACCGAGAGATTTCATATATACATAAGTTAGCCTTAACTCTTACTACATATAACACTGTGTGTGCGTGTGTGCATGTGTATGCTGGGGTATATATTAGTTGCTTTTCTATAGTTCAAGAGAGGTAAGAGTCTGCCACCATCATGGCAGGGAAGAATGGCAGCAGATGATCATGATGACTAGACCACCAAGCTGAGAGTGCATATCCTGTTTTTCCTCTTTATTTTACTGGTTTCCCCAACATAATACTCCTACTTATTATTTGGGAATTTCATACAATGGACCCTGATCACACTTGTCTCCCATTCCTCCCATGTCTACCTTCCCACCCTTAGGCCCTCCCCCCAAAATAGGAAAAAAAAAAACCAACACACCAAATCCTATTTTTGCTAACCATACATATATGTTGCATCATGGTCAAACTCTCAGTGACCAGACCCTCAAAGATAACTGAATTCTTCTCCCTACCACACACCCCACCAGAAACCATCAGCTGTGAAGACCTACACTTCAGCAGCTCTGCCACAATTTTAAAGGACTCTTTTCAAAAGCTTCCCATCTGAGCTCTTTCTTTTGGGAAGGAGGGGAGGTTGTCACGGAAGCTTCTATGTTTCTCATGCTCAATTATGAGTCTGCAGTCATAGGTACCACTGCAAAGACTCTTCTTCAACTGTAACAGCCAGCTGCAGTATGGACTTCCACATGGTAGCATGGATCACAGACATCCACATGGTTTCCAGGAGCAATACAGACCACCAACATCCACAAGGCCTGTCAGGGCAGCATGAACCATGGAGATGTTTGAGGAGGCTGAACGCAGAAAAATGAATCGCTCTTCATCTCGGATATTTTCTTGTTTCCAAGAGCCAGGATGATCTTGTTCTGGGCCCTGTGTTCGGGGGCAGAGTCTGCACAAGCTCCAGGCTGCTACACACCTGCTGACCTTGGTCAATAATGACATACTCCTTTGTTATTGCAACGAGTCATTTACCTGGTTCAAGGTTTCTGGTAAAGACTGTACCATCACTGGAACTGATCTCTGATATCCTGTTTTTGCCCAGAGTTAGGGTGATCCTGCAGTGGGGCAGTGATACCTGGGTCAGAAGCCAAGTGAACTTTAATCCCATCAGTCTACTGTGCCCAGAAGGTCTGCTATCTAGCTGACAGCATCACTAATGGTATGTGGAACTACACAGTTGTTTCGAGAATTCACATCCTAAACCACAGGCAAGTAGCACCCAGCTCCAAAACCTTCAACCTACAATTTGTCCTGCCTGCAAGATGTGCTGTGGTAAAGGTGGCACAGAACATGTGGGAGTGGCCAACCAATGGTTGGTCCAGCTTGAGAACCACGAGAGAGAGCCCATCCCTGACACTGCCTGGAGGGGAACCAGAGGCTGGATAGCTCAGAGACTTAGAATAAAACCAAACACAACCGAGAGAGAGAGAGAGAGAGAGAGAGAGAGAGAGAGAGAGAGAGAGAGAGAGAGACTATGGTATACTCTTAGGAGCCTAGCATGATCGTCATCAGAGATGCTTCATCCAACAACTAATGGAAACAGATGCAGAGACCCACAGCCAAACATCAGGCAGAGCTCGGGGAATCCTGCAGAAGGGGAGAAAGGATTTAGAAGCCAGAAGGTCAAGGATACCCTTGAATCCCACAGAATCAACTAACTGGGTTCCTAGGGGCTCACACAGACTAAACCGATAATCATGGAGCCTGCAGGGTCTGACATAGGCCTTCTGCACAAGTTATGGTTGTGTAGCGTGGTCTTCTTGTGGGACTCCTAATAGTGGGAGCAGGGGCTGTCTCTGAGTCTTGCCTGCTTTTGGGACTGTTTCCCCCCCTACTGGGTTACTTTGTCCAGCCTTAATATGAGGGGAGGTGCCTAGTCTTATTGCGACTTGATGTGCCATATTTGGTTAATATCCCTGGAGGTCTGCCCTTTTCAGAAGGAAAAATAGGAAGAGTGGATCTGGGGGAGAGGGGTGGATAAAAGACTTGGAGGAGAGGAGTGGGGGGGGGGAACTTTGGTCAGGATGTAATATATAAAAGAAGAATAATTTTTAAAAAATGGCAGGAGGCTTTGAAACCTCAAACTTATGCTCCCAGTAACATGTTTCCTCTAGCAAGGCTCAGCTCCTAAGCCTCCAACATACAGTGGACAGCTCATTGAAATCACCACAGGTAAAACTTCACTGCTTTTAGTTTCAGAACCAAAATAAAGTATCACAATCCAACCCAACAGAAATAATGTGTATTTAAAATAAAAGCATTATTAGATGTACGCTTTTATTTTACCCTATCCTGTGTCTTCCTCCTCACTTCTCTTCCAAATTCTTACAAACTATTCAGACAAACTGTATATCTTATTTCTATGTCTTTGTTCCCAAATCATTTATTAACTCCTAGAATTCAAAATAGAAGCCACCATGTTTCCTCTTCTAAATTTAGAAGTGTAACCACATCACATCTTTTTCTTGCTGTTGTTTGTTTGTTCCATTTTGTTTTCTGAGACAGAGTTGACCCAAACCAGTGGCAATCATCCAGTCTCATCCTCTAGAGTGCTGGGATTACAGGTGTAAAGCACTATACCTAGCTTCATCCCAATACTGCTACCATTTGCTGTTAGACACACAGAGTGACTCTAATGAATGGGAACTGATTTAGCAGAATGGCTGTTCTGGAATGGTCATCCAGTTACACAGGACCCTTACTTCTATATACCTCATTCCTGACTCTCAGATTCCACGTACATAAACTCAATAGACCTTTGTTCTGTTACAGAAAATGGTAGATTTTGATGGATCTGTGGCCAAATGGGGAGTAGAATAACTTAGAGAAACGGTTTGACCTCTCTAGATGCCTAGACTGAGTATATAGTACTAGAGTGAAAGTCACATGATAAACAATGACAATAAAAGATACATTTTTAAGAAAAAATTTGTTGAATTTTGCATAAATGTGAGGGCTGTAAGCTAAAGAATCTTTGAAAAGCTTTACAAAAGTCAAAGTGTGCAAGGGTTGGACAAAGGCCTCAGTCCTGTCTGTGAGATTAGGACAGCTGTAATCCCAGTGCTTTCAGACTGGCCACACACTTCATGACTGTCCCTTGGGAGCCTAAGAAATCCCACTCCAGTCATTGCCAATGATGCTGCTACTTAACCAGAAGAGACTGGTCACTCGAACAAAAACATAAGAGCAAAAGTGAATCATAGCAGTGTCAATCAATTTCTGTCATGAGATTCCTGTTCACATCCTAAGCCAAGATAATATGTTCATAGTGAAGACTTAACAGTATGTGCCTTTAATTTCATTCAGAACATCATGGTAAAAGACCTACTATGCATTTATGCCTACTGCTCTGGGATCCATCAAGCACATGACTAGAATCATTTTTGTTCATTTTCACAGCGTTTCTATGACTCTTGATGAAACTATTAGCCAATTTTAAACTTAGCCTATTAATTATTACCTTTCTGCTCCAAGTTTGTCTCAGTGAGAATGATTCTGATTATTAGGAAAAGAAATTGTCCCAAATTGACTTAAAACACAAGACATGCTTATCTTATCTAACTGACATTCAGAAGCAATGGAGCAAAAGAAGGTAGAGGAGAATCTAAGCACTGGGCCCATGTCATAAACAAGAACTCAGATACCTTCAAACTTTGTGCTCTATTTTTCATATCAGTTCTCTTTATTGGCACACGATGCTGAAAAGTGGCATTAAGGATGATACACTTTATTCTGTTGAGCCCATGTTATGTTAGCTGTTTAACATGGATTATAAGATCTTGTACATGATGGGTAATTTTTTTATTGTAAAATTCCATGTACATTCAATACAATTTCTATTATATATTTTATTACTTAATGTCTTGTCCCATGAAGACAAAAGCAGAGGAGTCATATTCCCCCAAGATATGGGTCCTAGATACTAAGAGCCATTTATAATTCTATAAAAATAGAAGAAAGGACTAGGTGTAGTTTCAGACATAGCAGTAAGCAGAGTCAGTGTCTGTATAGGTATGCGCTGGTCTTGTGTTATTGACGTTGTAGGTCTTGCCATTATACACATGACTCTTTGCACCTAGGATTGTCACTCAGTTATGCATTTGTCAGCAAGGCTAGTATTTATACTCCTAGTATGGTGGTTCTTAATAGTGGGGAGACATTACAGCTGGACTGGGTAGGGGTTTATAAATCACCCATGCCTGAATTCAGAGCTTCTGACTTGATTGATCTACAGGAAGTCACAGAGGGATGTTTTTTTTTTTTATGTGGCCATCTTAAATGTGGGGAGAAGAGTAAGTTATGGTTATTTTGTTTCAACTTCTCCAGGTAACTTAAATGTTATCAGGAACTGAGGACTTCTGCAACAAAGGGGAAGAGTGCTCTTTTGGACAAAGAGCTGGAGATGACTGTACTGCTCTTAAACTTCGCACACATCATTCTCTTACTGACTTCTACAGTTTTATGTATGCTTGACTTAACAGCTCTTCAGACTATAAACTCCTTAAGAATGAAGCCTATGCCATCTTGGTCCAAAGTATCTATCACAGGCCTAGCATATACAGGTGATGACAATTAGTTCATGAGACTATTGTTAAGAGCATACAGAGAACCTGAGTTTGTTTCCTAGCACCCATGTTAGGCTGCTCTAAACCACCTATAACTCCAGCTTCAGTCAGATTGGAAGTCTCTAGCCTGTATAGACACCTGTGTTTTACACACACACACACACACACACACACACACACACACACACACACACACACACCATACACTTAAACATAATAAATATAAATATTGGGAAAATATAGTATGAGTACAAAGAGTTTAAAAATGGTTGGCATAAAGTATCCTTCAAAAAAAATAAATATATACCTTTTGTACCAAGCAATAGTTTTGTTAAATTATCAGGAATTCTAAATAGTTTATTAGCACCTCTGAGACCCACAAATAATGACAATTGTGGCAAGAGCTTTGCTTTTTTACAAATAAGACTTGTCAAACTGTTTTCATATTTAGTAGAATTTATGTAAAATGATATTAAACCATTTTAATTCTAAATCATAAGGACAAGTTCACATCAGTATACAAACATCAATCTAGACTTAATGTTTATGATTGCAAATGTTCTTTAACACAAAGCATTAAATGTTTACTCTAAGCCCTTTTGAAACGTTGTCTCATGTCATTCTGAGAACAAGCTCATGAGGGAGTTGCTAATCAGCTGTCTGTTAGAGTAGTAAATGCTTGAGATAATCAGCTTATAAGGAGAAAAGTGTTCATTTGACTCATGGTTTTTAGGCTCCAGTCTCTGATCAATCACCACTTGGTTTGGGATCTGTAGCAAGGTAGTACGTGACAGAGCAAGACAGCCCATGGTGACTGAGAACTGGAAGCAAAGTTGTGTGTTATTCAATCCTGATTGTCAACTGGACACACCATCCCTAAGCACATGGACCTGGGCCATATGGAGAAGGGAGCTGAGCAAGCCAGAGAGAGCAAGCAATAGGAGCTCTGTGGTTCTGCTCCCAAGAACCTTGCCTCTGCCCAATTCTTTACTGATGGACTATAAACTGTACAATGAAATAAATTGCTTCCTCTCCAACTTACTTTTGCACAATGGTGTTTATCATAGCAACAGTAAGCAAACTAGGACAAGATGAGAAGAAAATCCCACAACCCCCTTCAGGGGCAAAGCTCCAATGGAATAAACTTTCAACTAATCCCTAACTTGTAAATTATTGACCATTTCTCAACAGTGTCAAGTTGAAGACTAAAGGTTTGGGGAACATTCCAGCTCCATGTTGACAAGCAACTCCCTACAAGTAACACAGTTGGCAAAGAACAGGGTCAGCAATCTCATTATCAGGATAGGGCATTTAAGGTAGCCTCTCCTCTGTTGCTTAGATTGTTAGTTGGTGTCATCTTTGTAGCTCTCCAGATGTTTGCCTGGTGCATGATTCCTCTGTAAACTTATAATATCTCCCTCTATTATATTATCTCTTATCTTGCTCTCTTCTGTTCTTCCCCCAACTCAACCTCCCTGTCCCATAATGTCTTCCTCACCCCTTCTCTTCTCCCCTTCTCATTCTCATAGTTCCCTCTCCCCTCCCTCCATGCTCCCAATTTGCTCAGGAGATCTTGTCTCTTTCCCCTTTTCCAGGGGTCCCCCTTGTTTACCAGCCTTTCCTGCAGGCTGGCAATCCTTTACTCTATGTCTAAAATCTACATATGAGTGAGAACATACAATGCCTGTCATTTTGTGACTGGGTTACCTCGCTCATAATGGTTTCTTCTAGTTCCATCCATTTTCCTGCAAATTTCAGGATTCCATTGCCCCCCCACCCCCGCCCCCGCCACTGCTGAGTAGTACTCCATTGTGTGAATGTACCGCATTTTTTCTATCCATTCTTCAGTTGGGGGGCATCTAGATTGTTTCCAGGTCCTGGCTATTACAAATAATGCTGCTTTGAACATAGTTGAACAGACGTCCTTGTTGTAGGAATGTGCTTCTTTTGGGTATATGCCTAAGAGTGGAATTGCTGGATCTTGTGGTAGACTGATTCCCATTTTCCTGAGGAATCGCCATATAGATTTCCTAAGTGGCTGTGTGAGTCGGCACTCCCACCAGCCATCATACAGCCTTCATCCAGCAACTGGTGGAAGTTTCAATACCAGGAAAACTGAACATGTTTAGTTATTTTGACATATATACTGAATTACTTTGGGGCACAATCATTAAGAGTATCTGAAGTTTGGGATTTTACTTATATATTGACGTTTGAATCTCTGATGAAAAGTTACCATTTCACAAACATATGAAGTGGAAAACTTTTATTAAAAGCAGACACCCACAGCTAAACCTCGAACTGAACAGAAATCCAGATGCAGAGAAGGAGGACTGATGAGCAAAGGGGTCCATACAAGGCTGGTGAAACCCACAGAAACAGCTCATCTGAACAAGGGAAAACTCTTGGTCCCCAGACTGATAGCTGGGAAACCAGCATGGGACTGATCCAGAACCCCTGAATGTGTGTGTCAGTGAGGAGACCTGGGAAATCTATGGGGCCTCTTGTAGTGGATCAGTACTTATCGCTACCATAGGAATGGACTTTAGGAGCCCATCCCACATGGAGGGATTCTCCCTGAGCCTAGACACAATGGGGTTGGCCTAGGCCCTATCCCAAAGAATATGACAGACTTTGAAGACCCCCCCTATGGAAGGCCTCACCCTACCTGGGGAGCAGAAAGGGTATGGGATGGGTAGATCATTAGTCGGAACGAGGGGGGGGCAGGGGAGGGAGAGGGACCTGGGATTGACATGTAAAATAATTTTCTTTCTAATAAAAAAAAAACAGGGTCAGGATTCGATCTAAACCGACTGGCTGTATACCCCAAAGTCTGTCTTCTGTACCAGTGTGTTGCTGGAAGGAAGATTCCAAGGTTAAGGCTAGTTCGGATAACTTCTAGAGTTCCTGTCTCATTAGTAGGGAAAGGCTGGTATAGCTCAGTGTAGAGTATTTGCTTAGTTTATAAGAGGCCCTGGATTCAATCTCAGTAGTGGGGGGAGGGAGGGGTATGTCCCTGACTATTAAGCATTCCTCATGTAAAATACAAGCTCTACTCAGAAAACGTAATCATTTTATTCTGCAAGTGATCTAATAGGATAAACCAAATTAATTATCTCTAGTATAAATTACTTCATTAAACAGACTTGATATTCACTCATGTTTGAAGTCTAGGAGGAAAAATGCTGAAATCCAATCTCCACAATCAAGTCTATTCCTTTCCAAAAATATTACTGTGACAGCAGAAATCCAGCCAAAAAAAAAAAAAAAAAAAAAAAAAAAAAAAAAAAAAAAAAAGGTTGAAGGATGGGGCCTTTTCGAATCTTCTATCAGAAAAGTGATACTGGGAAAAGAGCTACCAGATAAGAACTATCACTCAATATTAGCAATTCTATTTAGGATTAGTTTGCACCATAAAGTTCTCAGGACTTCAAGCCAGGGAAAGCTTATTGAACTTTCATTTAATATATATTGGAGATAAAAATAACTCAGGTTCAGGTGGTAGCTCTATGATACCAAAGAACAAAAATCTTTTTTACATTAGAATCTTGTTATACGAGATTCATGAACTCCATTCTCTTTGGTAACCGCCAGCATATTTAGATAATTGATCATGTGTGCTGCCCTTGGGTTCCTACTGACTGTCAATTAAGTTTGTTCTTAATGTCGCTGCATAGGAATGGCTACAAGCAAAGACAGATGACACTGCTGCTTTGGGGTGATAGGATTTTAAAAACATCCTGACAAATGCTTCTGGCAGCTAGAAGCAGAATATTCAGATGTAAATTCCCTTTTACATCAGCAGAGCAATATTTATCTTTGACAGCCCTGATTGCCTACTAGGGAGGTCCTTTGCAAAGATTAAGTTGAATAAAATGCTGACTTTTACACTGAAAAATCCACAATCAGGAATGATAACAGTTAACTGAACATCGAAGTCTTATGGAAAAAATCCTTACTTTGCCCCCTGAAGAAAGTAAACTTCCTTAATAGAAGTTCTTAAAAAACGTAAGACACTTATGTAGTGCATATTTGGACTTAAGTGGGGTAGTTGTATCTTATTCTTTTTTAACTGTTGCCTTGTGAATGGAATGTATCAGTCATCAGTTCCTGTTTCAGGTGACTGATTCCTCAATGGAATCAAACTAAAGTGGACACTGGGAAATGTATTGACTCATATAATTTATCTGCTGAAAAAGCAGAAGTGGACCTCACCTCTAGGGCTGAATCCAAGCCTTAAATCCTTTAATGTGCTTAGTATGAATTGGCTCCCACCCTCCCACATTCGTTTCTCTATGGGAAATGGCATAGCCCTGGGCTTATCTACACTCACACTCCTAGAGGAGAAAAATGGTGTCTTTTCACAACTTGAACTTGAAAACACCACATAGGAGATGGGCAGTCACAAGTTGGTTCATCTGCCCAGCCCCTAGACCATTTAACATAGGCAAGAACAAATAGGATTCACAACTCTCTCTCCAACATTTCCCACTGCAATTGCTAAGTGATTTTGGTTCTGTTGTGAGAAGGATGGGTCAATATGGAGAAAAAAACAAGGAGCAAGAGAATAAAGATGATTTTGTTAGTGTGCAAAAAACAAAGTTTACTATCTTGGTTTTTAATTGCTTTCAACATAATGTTGATAGGTTTTTATTTGAACAAATGTGCTGTCATCAACTGGGTTGGATGATCTGTAAGTTCACTTTTGCCTACCTTGCTGGAAGGGTAAGGTAACAGAATATAGACTTGATTATTTGGGTTCTTTTTTTTTTTTAAAGAGTATGTATCAAAGATTCCCACTGGCTTAATTTTGAATTATTTTCTATACAATGGAGAAAGGACTACAGACTTAACTTGATAACGGTTACTTTTCCACTTATGGGGTGCAACATTAATATTTTAAACATAGTCTTTATATAGATCCCAGCCGGGTTGCATGTGTTAAACTATTGCTCAGGCAAGTATGCATGTTTGAGATAAATATACTGGTTTCCCTGTTTATTTATGAAGTGTCACATTAAAATTTAAAGCAAGATATATCATTGAGTGGAAACATCTTATGCATAGCAAATAGCAGTCCCCTCTTCAGTTGAGTGTTACATTCAGCTTTCAAAACCAACTGCTTAATACTTAAGGACAAAGTCAGCCAAAATAAACACTAGGGAACTTGAAATGAAATAACAACTCATGTAAGAGTCAGCTTGAAGAGTTAGATTTCCCTGAATCCTGAACAAGCTATTCATGATTTTAAAAGGAGTCTACTTTTACTATATTTCTATATTCCAACCTTCCTAGTGACCATATTCTTCTGATGGGAACTTCCTGGGTCAGGCTGGATTTTACACTGATTCTTGAATTTATTGACATTATTTTGTGAAATTAGGTGAAAATGAAAAGCAAATGACTGCAAAATTGATATCCTTAAGTTGCTGAAATACTCTTTTGTTCTTTGCCAAACCTGCTAAATCACTGATTTATATTGTTTTTCTCTTTCTCTTGTTATTATTATTATTATTAATTCAAGTTAGGGAACAGGCTTGTTTCACATGTAATTCCCCTCTCCTCTCCCTCCCATCACCCCCATTCCTTCTCCCCAACCTCCAACCTACCCCCCACCCCATCCACCCACCACTCCCCAGGCAGGGTAGGGCCCCCAACCGGGGCTCCAACAAGTCCACCAAATCTTCCTGTGCTGGGCCTAGGCCCCTCCCCATGTGTTCAGAGATAGAGCACATCCCTTCAAGTGGGATGGGCTCTCGAAGTCCCCCCTCACACCAAGGAAAAACGCCAGTCCACCTCCGGAGGCTCCTAGGAGTGCAGGGGCCTCCCCATTGGCATCCATGATCAGGGGGCTGGATTAGTCCCATACTGGCCTCCCAAAGAGAGCCTGGGGTCAATATGCTTTCCCTTTTTCAGGCTAACTTTTTCTGTGGGTTTCTCCAACCTGGTACAGACCCCTTCGTTCTTCACTCCTCCCTCTCTTGAACTAGGTTCCAGATCTCAGCTCAGTGTATTTCTGTGGATGTCTGTCTCTGCTTCCATCAGCCACTGGATGAGGACTCTAGGATAGCATAGAGAGTAGTCATTAATCTCATTCTAGGAGAAGGGCTTCTGGGCCATCCTATCCTCCACTGCCCGGACTGTCAGATAGTGTCATCCTTGTAGGTCTCTGGAGATCTTCCTAGTTCCAGATCTCTTCTCGGACCTATAGTGGCTCCCTCTGATATGGTATCTCTCATCCTGCTCTCTTTCCTCTATTCTTCCCCCAACTCAATATATCTGCTCCTCCATTTCTTCTCCTCTACTCTTCTTCTTGTGCTCTTATTGTGGCAGCACCCACTCCCCTACCCTCATGCTCTCAATTAGCTCGGGAGTTCATGCCACTTCCCATTCCTGGAATCCATTTATCCCTTAGAGTCATTCATGATTTCTAGTTTCTTTGGGGAAGAGGATTATAGGCTGGTAAACCTTTGCTCTATGTCTAAAAATCATATATGAGTGAGTACATAGCAAGTTTGTCTTTTTATGATTGGGTTACCTCACTCAGGATGGTTTCTTCTAGTTCCATACATTTGCCTGCGAATTTCAAGATTCCATTGCATTTTTCTGCTGAGTAGTACTCCATTGTATAAATGTACCACATTTTCTCTTTCCATTCTTCAGTTGAGGGGCATCTAGGTTGCTTCCAGGTTCTGGCTATTACAAACAATGCTGCTATGAACATGGTTGAACATATGTCCTTGTTGTATGAACATGCACTATTTGGGTATATACCCAAGAGAGGAATGGCTGGATCTTGAGGTAGATTGATTCCCATTTTTCTGAGCAACCACCATACTGATTTCCAAAGTGGTCTTACAAGTTCACACTCCCACCAGCAATGGAGGAGTGTTCCTTCTTCTCCGCATCCTCTCCACCATAGGTTGTCATTGGTATTTTTGATTTTAGCCATTCTGACAGGTGTGAGGTGGTATCTCAGAGTTGTTTGGAGTTGCATTTCTCTGATGGCCAAGGATTTTGAGCACTTTCTTAAGTGTCTTTCAGCCATTTCAGATTCCTCTGTTGAAAAATCTCTGTTTAGTTCTGCACCCCACTTTTTAATTTCATTGTATGGTGTTTTGGTGGCTAGCTTCTTGAGCTCCTTGTATATTTTGGAAATCAGTCCTCTGTCAGATGTGGGGCTGGTGAAGATCTTTTCCCATTCTGTGGGTGGTCGTTTTGTCTTACTGACTGTGTCCTTTGCCTTACAGAAGCTTCTCAGTTTCAGGAGGTCCCATTTATTGATTGCAGACCTCAGTGTCTGTGCTTCTGGCGTGATGTTCAGGAATCGTTCTCCTGTGCCAATTTGTTCAAGGGTTGTTCCCACTTTCTCTTCTAGAAGATTCAGTGTGGCTGGATTTATGGAGAGATCTTTGATCCATTTGCACTTAAGTTTTGTGCATGGTGACAGGTATGGATCAATCTGCAATTTTCTGCATGTCCGAATCCAATTGTGCCAGCACCATTTGTTGAAGATGCTATCTTTTTTCCATTGTATGCATTTAGCACCTTTGTCAAAAATAAGGTGTTCGTAGTGCGTGGGTTAATATCTGGGTCTTCAATTCGATTCCATTGGTCTATCTGTCTATTCTTGTGCCAATACCAAGCTGTTTTCAGAACTATGGCTCTATAGTAGAGCTTGAAGTCGGGGATGGTGATGCCTCCAGAGGATCTTTTATTGTAAAGAGTTGTTTTGGCTATCCTGGGTTTTTTATTTTTCCATATAAAGTTGAGTATTGTTCTTTCAATGTCTGTGAAAAACTGTGTTAGCATTTTGATGGGGATTGCGTTGAATCTGTAGATTGCTTTTGGTAGGATTGCCATTTTTACTATGTTAATTCTGCCTATCCAAGAGCATGGGAGATCTTTCCACTTTCTGGTATCTTCTTTAATTTCTTTCTTTAAAGTCTCAAAGTTCTTATTGTACAGGTCTTTCACTTTTTTGGTTAGTGTTACCCCCAGATATTTTATGTTGCTTGTGGATATTGTGAAAGGTGATGTTTCCATGATTTCTTTCTCATTGAGTTTATCATCTGTATACAGTAGGGCTACAGATTTTTTTGAGTTAATTTTGTATCCTGCTACCTTGCTGAAGGTGTTTATCAGCTGTAGGAGTTTCCTGGTAGAGTTTTTCGGGTCACTTATGTAGACTATCATGTCATCTGCAAATAGTGAAAGTTTGACTTCGTCCTTTCCAATTTGTATCCCTTTGATCCCCTGTTCTTGTCTTATTGCTCTGGCTAGAACTTCAAGTACAATATTGAAGAGGTATGGAGAGAGTGCACAGCCTTGACTTGTTCCTGATTTTAGAGGAAAAGCTTCTAGTTTCTCTCCATTTAGTTTGATGTTGGCTATTGGTTTGGTGTATATCGCGTTTATCATGTTTAGATATGTTCCTGTTATTCCTGTTCTCTCCAAGATCTTTATCATGAAGGGATGTTGGATTTTGTCAAAGGCTTTTTCAGCATCTAGTGAGATGATCATGTGGTTTTTCTTTTTCAGTTTGTTTATATGGTGGATTACATTGATGGTTTTTCGTATGTTGAACCATCCTTGCATCCCTGGGATGAAGCCTACTTGATCGTGGTGGATGATTTTTCTGATATGTTCTTGGATTCGATTAGCCAATATTTTATTGAGTATTTTAGCATCAATGTTCATGAGGGATATCGGTCTGTAGTTCTCTTTCTTAGTCTTATCTTTGTGTGGCTTGGGTATCAAAGTGATTGTAGCCTCATAGAAAGAGTTTGGCAATATCCCATCTGCTTCTGTTGTGCGGTACAGTTTGAGGAGTACTGATATCAGCTCTTGTTTGAATTTCTGGTAGAATTCTGCAGTGAAGCCATCTAGTCCTGAGCTTTTTTTGGTTGGGAGGCTTTTGATGACTGCTTCTATTTCATTAGGGGTTATGGGTCGATTTAAACTATTTATCTGATCTTGATTTAATTTTGGTAAGTGATATTTATCCAGGAAACTGTCCATTTCCATTAGATTTTCGAATTTTCTGGAGTACAGATTTTCAAAGTATGACCTAAAGATTCTCTGGATTTCCACAGTGTCCGTTGTTATATCCCCCTTTTTGTTTCTGATTTTGTTAATTAGTGTGCTCTCTTTCTGCCTTTTGGTTAGTTTGACTAGAGGTTTGGCTATCTTGTTGATCTTCTCAAAGAACCAACTCTTTGTTTCATTGATTCTTTGTAATGTTTTCCTTTATTGATTTCAGCTCTCAGGTTGATTATTTCCTGGCATCTACTCCTCCTTGGTGAGTTTGCTTCTTTTTGCTCTAGTGCTTTCAGTTGTTCTGTCAATTCTCTAATGTTACTTTCCTCTAGTTTCTTCATGTGGGCACTTAGTGCTATGAACTTCCCTCTTAGCACTGCTTTCAGAGTGTCCCATAAGTTTGGGTATGTTGTGTCTGCATTCTCATTAGATTCTAGGAAGTCTTTAATTTGTTTTTTATTTCTTCCTCAACCCAGGAATGGTGCAATTGGGTGTTATTCATTTTCCAAAAGTTTGCAGGTTTTCTGCCATTTGTATTGTTGCTGAATTCTAGCTTTAATGCATGGTGGTCTGATAAGATACAGGGGGTTATTTCAATTCTTTTGTAACTATGGAGGTTTGCTTTGTTGCCTACTATGTGGTCAATTTTAGAGAAGATGCCATGTGGTGCTGAGAAGAAGGTATATTCTTTTGAGTTTGGATGGAATGCTCTATAGATAGCCGTTAACCCCAGTTGGGTTCTAACTTTCAGGTCCTTTGTTTCTTTGTTAAGTTTCTGTCTAGTGGTCCTGTCTAGTGGCGTAAGGGGGGTGTTGAAGTCTCCTACTATAAGTGTGTGTTGTTTTTTGTGTGGTTTGAGCTTTAGTAATGTTTCTTTCACAAATGTGGGTGCCTTCATATTTGGAGCATAGATGTTCAGGATTGAGATTTCATCTTGATGGACTTTTCCTGTGATGAGTAAGAAATGCCCTTCTTCATCTCTTTTGATTGATTTTAGTTTAAAGTCCAATTTGTTAGATATTAGGATTGCTACACCAGCTTGTTTCTTGAGGCCATTTCATTGGAAAATCTTTTCCCATCCTTTTACTCTAAGGTATCGCCTGTCTTTGAAGTTGAGGTGTGTTTCTTGTAAATAGCAGAAGGATGGTTTCTGTCTTCGTATCCATTCTGTTAGCCTATATCTTTTTATGGGTAAGTTAAGACCATTGACATTTAGGGATATTAATGTCCATTGTTCGTTGGTTCTTGTTTGTTTTGGATTTATTGTTGGTGGTGTCATTGTGTGTGGATTTTGCCCTCCTGCTTCTTTTTGTGTTTGGCAAAATTAGATTATCTATTGCCTGTGTTTTTGTGCATGTAGTTATGTTCCTTGGGTTGGAGTTTTCCTTCCAGAACCTTCTGTAGTGCTGGATTTGTGGATATGTATTGTTTAAATCTGTTTTTGTCATGGAATATCTTGTTTTCTCCATCTATAATGATTGAAAGTTTTGCTGGGTACAGTAGTCTGGGTTGACATCCATGCTCCCTTAGTGCTTGTAGGGTATCTATCCAAGACCTTCTGGCTTTCAGAGTTTCCATTGAGAAGTCAGGTGTGATTCTAATTGGTTTGCCTTTATATGTTACTTGGCCTTTTTCCTTTGCTGCTCTTAATATTTTCTCTTTATTCTGTATATTTGGAGTTTTGATTATTATGTGTCGGGGGGACTTCTTTTTGTGGCCCAGTCTGTTTGGTGTCCTATAAGCTTCTTGTACTTTCATTGGCATATCTTTCTGTAGGTTGGGGAAGTTTTCTTCTATGATTTTGTTGAATATGTTTGCTGTACCTTTGAGCAGTGTTTCTTCACCTTCTTCTACACCTATTATTCTTAGGTTTGGTCTTTTCACGGTGTCCCATATTTCCTGGATCTATTGTGTTAGGGATTTGTTGGACTTGAGGTTTTCTTTGGTTGATGAATGTATACCCCCTAGCAAGTCTTCAATAGCTGAGATTCTCTCTTCTGTCTCTTGGATTCTATTAGTTATACTCACGTCTTTAGATCCTGATCATTTATCCAGTCTTTCCATTTCCAGCATCGCCTCATTCTGTGTTTTCTTTATTGTGTCTAATTCAGCTTTCATGCTTTGAACTGTTTCAAGAGCTTCCTTCACTTGTTTGGTTGTTTTATCTTGGGTTTCTTTAGCTTCTTTAAGAGATTTGTTTATTTCTTGAATTTTTTGGTTTGTCTTTTCCTCCATTTTGTGTAATTTTTTGCTTGCTTTTTCTTCTATTTCTTTAAGGGATTTTCTTGTTTCCTCTTTGAAGGTCTCTATCATCTTGCTGAGATAATTTTTGAGGTCCATCTCTTCTTCATGCACTATGTTGGGCTTTTCAGGTCTTGCTGGAGTGGAGTCCCTAGATTCTGGTGGTGTCATATTGGTCTTTCTGTTGTTGAGCGAGTTCTTATTCTGTCTTCTTCCCATATCTTTTTTGAGTGAGTGCAGGTAGGATCTCTCTATCTCCTCTTGTTACTCTGTAGTGTGTGTGGGCCAGGAATTCAATGTCCGAAGCTCTGGATGGTCTTACCTCTCCTTGTAGTCTCCTCACTCTGAAGGAGTTAGGCCTCCATAGGGATCGGGTGTGTGGGGGCGGGACAGGAAGTAAGAGTGGGGTGTTTCCAGGCTCTGGGGTTTCCTCACTGCCTGGGCAGGTCTACCCCAAGCAGGAGCAGGCCCAGGGAGATTGGGATGGATGGGGCTTTGATAGGGAGTTGGGTAAGATTGGTGGATCACTCACTTCCTGGTGGAACGGAATGCTGATTTATAGTTTTAAAACAAAATTGGATTTTAGTATTTAAGTTGATGTTTAATACATTGTAATCTTTCATCAAGTAACTGACTATAACTAGAGTGTTTATTGGAAGTGTGCATGGTGGGTCGATAACATGAAAACTGCAATAAATATTGGTGTTCTGGCTTGATTCACACTAAGCTCTCAGCAGCTTTCTCAGAATCACTTTTGTGTCATCAGGGAAATTTTCAACACAGTTAAAAAGAAAATACCTTCAGTCACTATCACAAAAGCTTGGAGTCCCAAGCACAACCCTTGGGAATGACATACCATCCTCTGAGAACTGTTTAACTAAGGCAAAACTTTCATTTTTAAAAAGTTTACACTTATACATAACATATATACACTATATATATATATATATATATATACTATATATATACACTATATATACACTATACATACATATACATACTATATATATATATATATATATATTATATATATATATATGGACTAGGTTAGATTGAGGCCCAATATTTTTCCATGTGATCCTTGGTGAATCATTCAACTGCTGTGAGCACCAGTGTTCCCTGAACCATAAAGTAGGCATACTAACAATGTCTACTTCATATACTTAAAAATTAGATGAGTTAATTTATTACAGCATTTAGTGTACTCATATCTATGACTAGCTCTACATGTGATAATTACTAGCATCATCTATTAGTTTTTACTAAGGAGTTTTAACTAACGAAGGTACATTTCTGAGAATAAAAAGCTATGAAGTGCTCTCAATAATTTTCAAATCAAGAATACCTTGCTCAGTTAATCTTAAATAATTTGCTATCATGTAATATTCATTATAATACTATGATTTGTGTTTTTGCATTTGTGATTGCTATTCTTGGTTCTCATTTTGACTACATCTGGAATTAACTATGATTTAAAAATGAAGGACACACCTATGAGGGATTTCCTTTTTTCCTTAATTTGAGGTGGTAGATAGATGAATTTCTAGAAGACACACATCTTTAATCTGGGACACTCCTTCTCCTAGCACCTTATCGAAGACCAAGGAATGAGGAAAGCTTTTTTTTTTTTTTTTTTTTTTTTTGCCTGCTCTGCTTGCCCTTGCTTTGTTAGCAAGTTGATTCCTTCATGGGCATTAGAGCCTGCTTCTTCAGAATTCCAGCATATACTGAAGACCTGCAGAGACATCCAGCCATGTGTAATGAGCAACTATTGGATTCTTGGACTTTTTGTTTACAACCAGCTATAGTTGGATTAACAAGACCACATCCTATAAGTCATTCTAATAACTCTCTCTCTCTCTCTCTCATACACACACACACACACACACACACACACACACACACACACTTAGAAAAAGACAGAAAAATTCATTCTATAAATTCTGTTGCTCTACAGAACCCTTACTAATAAGTATTCTAGTTTTCAAAACTATACATAATTAATTTAATACACCCTGACTTACTGCAAGGCTGGATACTAATATCCTATAGTTACTACCTTGGCTAGTAGCTTAACACCCCTGTGTTAAGCTGTCCTGAGATGGTGACCTTTTCTGGTGCCCAACATGTTGCTACCAGATGACAATCTGTTGACAATCTAGAATTTTAATTAAGGTTGTTGATATTCTCTATGCTCACTATTGGCTTCAAAAATACAAACCTAGAGAATGGCTTAATATAAACTGAGATATCAAAAAAGATAAATTCAAGATAAAAATTCACTAGCAAGGCACATTGACATTGGGTTGATGTAGTGTTGACTTGAACGAAATAGCAGAAGCTTGATTGAGTGGAACATTCCTTATTCTTGTGAAGGTAAACTAGGATTGAATCTGTTTAAAAATACTTGAAATTGTTGGTTTTATACTTGATATCTCAGACACAAATGGAGGAGCATTGTGGCCATCGTCTTCAACTTCTCTCAGTTTCTTCTGCCATAGGCCTCTTCCCCGTATCCCCATAAAGAGTTCCACCAGTTTTAAATTGTCTTTTGGATGAAAAGTCTTGTCACCCTTCAAATTATTGATCTGGTTTTCTGTAAGTTGTCACCATGTGACTGAAGGTAAATATTGCTTTGATAAAATACCATGACCAAAAGTAACTTGGGGAAGAAATGGTTTATTTTATTCACACTTCCATATATCAATTCATCATGAAAAACAGTAAGGGCAAAAATTCAATCAAGGCAGGAACTTGGAAGCAGGAGCCAATGCAGAGGCCATGGAGGGGTGCTTCTTACTGACTTGCTCATCATAACTTGCTCAGTCTACTTTCTTTTTTCCATTTATTTTTACATTCTAGTCTCAGTCCCCCCTCCCTCCTCTCCTCCTGCTTTCCCCACTACCCCCACTTCCCATTTGCTCCTCAGAGAGGATAAGTTTACTAGGAAGTTTACTAAGTCTGCCCATCATCTCGTTGAGGCAGGACCAAGGCACCTCCTCACCCTAACACCCCTGTGTCTAAGCTGGGCAAGATATCTAGTTCTGTTTTATAAAGGTTTACCATTTGTCAGACCCAAGTCAAGTCAGTGATCTCTCACTAGCTCAGGTTAGCTGATTCTGTGGGTTTCCCCATCATGGTCTTGATTCTCTTGTTCATATTATCTCTCCACCCTTATTTCGATTGTATTCCAGGAGCTTGGCCCATTGGTTACTTGATGGGGGATGTCCTTCTGTATATGTTTATCTTATTGGTTGTTGAATAAACCACTGTTGGCCAATAGGGGAACAAGATAGGTGGGACTAGGAATCGATAAAAATTTTGGGAAATGTAGTAAAGAGAAGTCTTGTGATCCAGGCAGGAAGTGAGATAGCAGGCAGACTCAGAATATAAGCAGGGACAAGCAGGAAATCGCTCTCTTCCTCCTCCTCCTCTCTTCTCTGTGGAGCCACCATGTGATTCTGGGAGGAGGACCCATGCTGCCAGAATCCTCTGTAAGATAAGTCTTTAAAACTATATAGATTATTAGTTTATAGTTGATAATTAAGACTAAGCTAGCAGATGAGAAATCCTAGTCATTGGCCAGCAGCATTGTACCTAATATTAATATCTGTGTATTATTTTGGGCACCCACGTGGTGGCTGGTGGAAAAATTTATCATTACAGTTATTTGTGGATTTCTGCATCTGCTTCCATCTGTTTCTGAAAAGGTTCTAGCTTCTCTGGGGTTGTGGGTTGTAGGCTGGGTATCTTTTGCTTTATGTCCAGTATCCACTTATGAGTGAGTGTATACTGTATTTGTCTTTCTTGTTCTGTATTACCTCATTCAAGTTTTTTTTTAATCTAGTTTTGTCCATTTGCCTGCAAATTTTAGAATGTCATTATTTCTACCACTGAGTAGTACTCCATTGTGTATATGTACCTCATTTTCTTTATCAATTCTTCAGTTGAGGGGCATCTTGGTTGTTTCCAAGATCTGGCTATTATGAATAATGTTGCTATGAATATATTTGAGCAAATGTCCTTGGGGTGTGAATGGGCCTCCCTTGGGTTTATGTCCAAAAGTGGTATTGCAGGGTCTTGATGTAGGTTGATCTCTAATTTTCTGAGAAATTGCCATACTGATTTCTACAGTGGCTAGACAAGTTTGCACTCCCACGAGCAATGGAGGAGTGTCCCCCTTTCTCCACATCCAATCCAGAATAAGCTGATATGGGTGTTTTTGATCTTAGGCATTCTGATTGGTGTAAGATGGAATCTCAGAGATGCTTGATGTCTAGTTTCTTGAGTTCATTGTATATTTAGGAGATCAGGCCTCTGTCAGATGTGGATTTGGTGAAAATCTTTTTCCATTCTGTAAGGAGTCATTTTGTCTTGTTGACTGTGTTCTTTGCTTTACAGAAGCTTCTCAGTTTCAGGAGATCCCATTTATTAATTGTTGCTCTCAGAGTCTGTGCTACTGGTGTTTTATTTGGGAAGTGATCTCCTGTGCCTATGCATTCAAATGTATTTCCCACTTTCTCTTCTATTAGGTTCAGTATGAATGGATTTACATTGATGACTTTGATCCATTTAGACTTGAGTTTTGTGCATGGCAATAAATATGGATCTATCTGCAGTCTTCTACATGTTGACAGTAAGTTATACCAGCACCATTTTTGAATATGTTTTCTTTCTTCCATGGTATAATTTTAGCTTCTTTGTCAAAAATGAGGTGTTCATAGGTATGTGGGTTGATATCCAGGTCTTCAATTCAATTCCAATGGTCCACCTGTCTGTTTTTATGCCAATACCAAGCTGTTTTCACTACTATAGCTCTATAATAGAGCTTGAAGTCAGGGATGGTGATGCCTGTAGAAGTTCCTTTATTATACAGGATTGTTTTGGCTATCCTGGGTTGTTTTTTTTTCATATGAAGATGAGTATTGTTCTTTCAAGGTCTGTGAAGAATTGTGCTGGGATTTTGATGTGGATTGCATTGAATCTGTAGATTACTTTTGGTAGGATTGCCATTTTTACTATGTTGATCCTACCTACCCATGAGCATGGGAGACCTTTCCATTTTCTGGTATCTTCTTTAATTTCTTTCTTTAAAGACTTGAAGTTCTTGTCATACAGGTCTTTCACTTGTTTGGTTAGAGTTGCCTCAAGATGTTTTATGTTGTTTATGGCTATTGTAAAGGGTGATACTTCTCTGATTTCTTTCTCAGCCTGTTTATCATCTGCATATAGGAGAGCTACAGATTTTTTTAAGTTAATCTTGTATCCTGCTCCATAACTGAAGATGCTTATCAGTTGTAGGAGTTCTCTGGTAAAATTTTTGGATCACTTATGTAAACTATTATATCATCAGCAAATATCAGCCTGCTTTCTTATAGAACCCAGGACCACTAGCCCAGAGGCAAATCAACCTACGGTGTACTGGGCCCTCCTACATCAATCAATAATTAAGAAAATGCCCTACAGGCTTGCCTACAGCTGATCTTATGGAAAGTAGGATGCTGGTTATCAGAGGAAAGAGGGAGGAAGAATAGGGAGATGATGGTCAAGGAAATTATCATTGCTGTTAGGTGATAGATATTAAAAAGCCATCCAGAAGATGTAATAGAGACAGTGAGTAGGGAAGTGACTCTGACTTGTTATCTGACAAGATAACAAGAACTGAAAGAGATAGGAAGAAATTAGTAATGACTGTGGAGGAGCTTGTGCTTCTTGTGAAGATATCAAATTGACTGTGGTTACATAACCTTGTGATCATATTATTATATAATTACTGTGAGACCTACTGGATTGTACATGTTCAATGAGTTCTTTGTAAATGTGTATTATACTTCCACAGAAGGCTGCATAAAGTGAAAATGCACAGCCCTTACCTTCACAAATACAAACACTTCAGTCTCAATGGGCAAGCAAACTGTAGATTGTAACCTCTCCCCTTCTCCTCTGAATCCAATGCCTCAGTCTCATCCCCAACTCTATAGCAGACCCCCTGCTGTGAGCTCTCCCTACTCATTGATACGATTTCCAGATGACTCAGATCTTTTCCTCCAACCTTCCTCCAGACACATCCTGTTATCCCAGCACCCAACTCCAGTAGGCATTCCCTGGGTACCTTCCAGCCAAACCTGCCAAAGAAGCAAGCAGGCTAGCAAAGCAGGTAGATGAACTTCAGATTTTTCATGCTTGCTGCTCTCCTCCATAATCCAATCTTCCAATTCCATCCTCGATTTTTATAGCATATTAACTGTTATGACCTCTCTTCACTCTCTACCCCCATTCTCAGGGGACTAAGCTTTCCTCCCTTCTGTAACACCCCCCCACCCCAGATATACCCTCCTTGCCCATCTCCATTACCAAGTATCAGCTGCCAATACCTGAAACCAGGGCTGTGAGTTAGTTTACCCCAACATTCAACTCATCTATGAACTGCAGGAGCATGTGAAGGGCCAGACCTATAATTCCAAAACTGCAGGCTCTCCATGACACAGGACAACAACAGGAGATCTAAGAGAAGTACCAGTGAGGGCCCATTATTGATAGTACAGCAGAAACCAGAGGCCTCAAACCCAACCAATGACTCATAGCAATGAGCACTTGCAAATAAAAATAAATGGGCTCTCCCACATCAGTCAATTAGTTAAGAAAAATGCCCTCTGGGGGAGCATTTTCTCAACTGAGGCTACCTTTTCAGTGATGACTCTAGCTTTGTCAAGTTGACCTAAGTGACCACAAAAGCATCAAATTGTATCTCAGTTTCCCTTCTTCTAGAAAGTGACCATAAGAACTCCACAAAAACTGGTTCACAGTTTTGGTGGTAAAGAATATTTTTAAATGAACAAACTGTTGCCCTGTGAGCAAGAAGGCTTGGCCAGACTGGAGTCCTGAGGAGGGGCAGAGTGAAGAGGAAGAATGAAACTTATCAGGGGAGGAGAGAAGAGCAGATAAGGCAGTTGTCTGTGCAGGGGAGAGCTAAAACTTGCTGCTTTGTGGGTAGGCTCTCAGACTACTGATGTGCCTGCCTATTGCCTTTCCCCTTCTCCAAACTACCAAGGCAGGAGGCAGGAACATGTGTCACTGTCTTTTCCTTATTCAAAGCATGCAGTGTGGGCAAGGCTCAGTTTGACTCCTTTAAAAGTGAAGCAGAATGGAAAGATGATGCCCCTGGAGCTGAGAGAAGCTGCAGGGAAGGGAGAGCAGAATCCTGACAGCCTCCAGAGCTGGGACTTGGGGCCAAGGCTGTTTGGTGAGGTGAGGTAATCCAGCAGACTGGTGATGCAAGGTAATACAGAGTATTCCAGCTGGGCTCAGAAAGAAGATATCTAAGTGTGAAGCTGAACATCCTGCTGCAACTTCTCCTAAGTTCCAGACTCACTCATTCAACTCCTTGTTCCTCTCAATGAGTGCATCCTAGTACTTACACTGTGCCAAGATTATAAGTTGGTGAGGAAAACATACATGATGCTGAGAACTCTGTAGGGCAATATGGATAATTCAAATAGTCACAAAAAGGGGAAAATGGTTAGAAGGAAAGTAGAGAAAAACAAAATGGGATTGTGAGGGAACACTGAAGATAAATCCCCAGACAGAAACCTAAAGAAATCTTTTTCCCAGTTGACTGAAACATGACAGAACCAAAGAATGAGCAGGGACTCCACCAAGGGGAGAAAATACTCTTTTTGTCTGTCCTAAACAAAACTCAGTCTGAAATGAATGTGTGATATAGTAAGAAATTGAAAAAACTGGGACCTTCAAGGCATGCTTAGATCAAGAGGGCTATACAGGAGTTGTAATATTGAACTTCTCTAGGATGTTTTTGCTGCAAAGCCTCGTTGGTTCTGTGTCCTAGACACATCTTAGCCACGTGCTGCTAGGTGTCACATTGCTCTTCAGAGAAGCCCCACCTGCAGGGAAAGCATCACCATATACTGTCCTTATGTTGTGGTCTGAGGCTCTGAGTTAACCCAAGCAGACCCAAGGGTCTTTCACAAAGCAAGATTGAATGCAGGGAAGCACAAAATAAGGAAGGTGGGGTCTGATCAATCAGGACCACAGAACTGACTCAGGTGCTGAACTGTGACCTTGAATTTCAATTGAAGCAAGTATTTAAGCACAAAATTCACAAACATTTGTTGCCAAGTTATAATTTTCACCAATCAGAAATCAAAGAACACTTTCCTTAAGTGTTCCATCATTGTCAACTGACATACAATGCAAGATTTTCAGTCTAACCAATCAGATTCAGTTGTTCTTTCTGTTGTTAGGAACAACAATCATGTTTCTAGAGAACTGAAGATGCACAATCACTATTTCTGTGGTTTAGGGAGGAGGTGGGTCAGCCATTGGAAGGTTCCCAGCTCCCCTAGGGCTAGGGAACCTGAACTTTATGTCACCCTCTAGGTAAAACTGAGTCTGATATCAAAATGGCAGTACTTAGGATAAGGTGGTTTTTACCTGTCCCCTTGTGTTGGGACTGAAATGAACCTTGGTCTGTGGGCTTTAATAAGGGATTGCACTGTGCCCTTACAGTCATGAACTTGACAGAGCCTATGTGGACTTTAACAAAGAATATAATAACATTGATCACACGGAGGGGGGGACAATCAGTCAAAAAAGGAACATGAGGGTTAGGGGACCTGCTAGACTTGTTACAATGGTTGTTAACCATGCAGACCATTTGAAAAGTGATTCATACTAGTTGGTACTCTCACTTCTTTCCTTCTTCCTAGTGAGGAGCTTTTCTTTATCATTTAATCTGACCTGAATTTTTGGCAGATTTGAGGGGGCCTCCCAAACATTGTCTCATGGGGGTTAGAGTCTCCATGTAAGGGGTAATTTTGACCCAGAGGAGGGCTAAGGGAAAGAGTGCTCCCCGGTCCTCACCAGTTTCTAGGGTTAATTTAGTCAAGGTCTCCTTCATTTTTTCCCCTTATTTAGCAGGTTTTATTTTACTTTTCCTGGACTATCCCAGAATGGTTGACATATAAGCAACATATTACCACCAAAGGGAATTTGCCTTTGACCTGGCATTTTCAGCTTGTTATGGGGACAGAGACAATGTATTCTCATCTGTAACTACTTCCAGGTGACATTGGGGCATTGATTGTCAGGGGCCTAGAAGGCTAGTCCAAAGCTGAATGGACAATGGGGGCATTTATCAGGAGCACCTGATTAGCTGATCCAGGTGAAGGAACAGGGAACAATCACATTGGCTAGACTGGTTCACATCAGCTTTCAGCAAGTCTAGAGCTCAGCAGTTTGAAGTCGGCAGTTGTTCCTTGGGTGGTGTCTATTAAATCTGCTGAGACAAATGTAGATTAAGAACAGAAGTAAAATTTAGAAGCTTAAAAGAAAACCTTATATTTGAACCTTTTACTTATCTGGAGTCTGTTTAACCTGTGGCAGGTAGATCCAAGTCTTATGATTTCTTTGATTTCCTGAAGCTCATGTGAACTTTTAGTTTACCAGAGGAGATAAAAATTCTAGCTATATTATCATTTCCATTGTACTGAAATCCCTATTGTAGAAAAAGCAGTTAACAGGTGTCTGTAAAACAGCTGGAACAGATTTACACCTTGGAGACCATAGCAAAAGCAATGGCCTGATGAAAACCACCTTTAAGTACATACTTAGATGACAACCAAAGGAAATGTAAAATCTTGACCTTAGGACTGAATAGTGAGGAGCCAGTGCTCTATAAGTTTATCTGAACTGTATTTAATGTTAAAACTCTGAAACTCTGAAATCTCAGTGTAACAATACATTTTTAGTGAAGTTTGCAAGTCATGCAAGATGTATCAGATTAATGCCTAAGACCAGTTGTTCTATCAAGCTTTTATGCTTCTCTGACTACTGAGAGAACACACTGAGAAACATAATCAAAAAATCTATGATGCATGCCTCTCACGGTAGCAAAACCAAGCTAATTCCATGGTTCTCTGCAATTTCTTTTCTCTTCCCTATTTTTCTGTATTATGCTTATTAGTATTTGACATTTTATATATGAACCTATTTGATTATTATTATCTTCTCTCCTAATATGATTAGAAAGCCATATTTATGAGGAAAAAAACTCTGTGCCAAAGAACAAATGCTTTTGAACTCTTTTCTTTCTCTCATCGTTTATCAGAGACAGGACTAATTATGATGTTCCTTTAGTGGAAAGCTACATCTGAAACCTGTTTATTCTTTATTATGAAGCTTGTGCTCAAGGCAAACATGTTTGCCTTTTCTTAACAAGAAAACCAGTAACTAACTAACTAATGAACTGCTTAATGAACTAACAAAGTAGCTGCAGCCATGAGAGAAGGAGCTGATTGTCTGTTGTTGCCTAGTTTACAAAGCTGCAGTTAGTTTAGCTGTCAATGACACATCTGAATAGGATTAACCAAGATGACAGAGACTAGTCCATGGTGATGAGGGTCTGTTGTCTTCTTGGAAACCTTGGAACTAACTACTAGGATCTGAGAGTCTCTGTCTGTCATATATGTTTAAATAACTTAAATGCTGTATTCAGCAAATCTCTGACAGTTTGATGACTTGAAACAAGCAAACTTTGTTTTTTTTGTTGTTTATTTTAGGCTATACCTTGAAAACATATGAGAGGTTAGATAAATTTTTCTTGTACTTGATAACATTAATATTTAGCATGACACATAAGTATAGTTCTGTACATCTCAAGGCTTGAACAATTTATAGTGTTAGCCTAAAACATGACAATTTCTGAATTGAAGTTCTTTTGAGTATCAACATAAGTCTTTTAATTTTTAAACATAGTCTACAAGGAGACTGGGAATTTTCCTGATTCTTCCATTATACATTATGGAACATAACAGTTTCTTGTATGACTCAGTTTACCTAAATAGCTATAGCTTAACAATGCTGGCAAAAACAGGGAGGTTAGACACATATCTTAAACCATTTTTTGTAAGTTTGAATAAACCTTAAATAAGGAGAGACCATCTTTAAACCAGTGGTTTTAAGGTCACTGCATTTCTGTATCATAAAATAGAAATATCCCAGTCTGTTGCTTAGCAGTTGCGGCCCTAACTTTATTTAGTTGGCCAGTGACTATATTGGGTGCTTGAGATTCCAGAGCAGTCTTGAGACTTTCTCAAGGTAAGCCTTTAAGCATAAAAACCATATTGACATATTTCAGCTAACAAAACAGTCAGAAGCAGAACTAAAGGGGTTAAAAAGCAAAATTAACATATTTGAATATTTTCCCAGAACTATAGACATTGATCCATTAGGTCTGTGCTTTTAAAATTACCTATATAACCTTCTGATTATTAACCCAGTGTTAAAGTTTTGAGTTAACCTTTTTGTTACAAATATTATAGATTTTTAACCATGTCCAATAAATGTATAAGCCAGAAATTCCTTAGCTGTCCTGCTCTTGCTCCTTCTGCCAGTCAAATGTTTTGAGCCTGGACACAGAGACTTTAAAAGCATGTCTGGGTCTGAAGAAGGGTGGGACCATGTCCCAGTTCCACAGCCAGCCCCTCAATGAAACAGAACAACATAAAACAACTTTAGTATTATCAATATCAAATTGACTTTTGAGTCCCTATTACATTAGATCCAATGGCCAGAATGCCCAGAGATGAATTCTGAGCCTAGGCAACTGGCTGCAACAGTAACAGCTGAGCTATAACCAAGACACATAGAACACAGTAAACTCATACATTCAAGACTAGTCAGACACAAAAGTTCATGGCCACATTCATGCATTCTAACATTGAAACAGAGAGCAAAACATTTCTTATTTCCTCCAGCTATAATTTTAAGGAGGGATGCCTTGCTACCTGTTGGATGCATTTTTTTATGTGCACCGGAGAAAGCTGACCACAAGCCTAAGTACCAAATTCTGCTATGACATACTGTTATTGAATTATTTCAGATTGTGGCTCTGAGCAGCAGTGCTTGGCTTAAAGGAGCTAATGGTGCAGCACTTCTCAGGGTTTATAAAGGAGTTGCTTTTCTTCCTTTTTTTTTTCTTTTCTTTCTTTTTTTGACACAGCAACAAGCAAGAAACTACACAAAACTAAAGACACAAACTAACAGAAATGGACAGACTGAAATGCCTAGGACAACCAATAGAGTGGGAGCAGAGATGGGAGAGAATGAGATGGCCTGTCAGCAGGACCCAGGCATCCCACTCCTCCATCAATGGGGCCCAAGAGGCAGATGAGGCATCATCCCTGGGAAGACTGTATTTAGGGAATGTTGGACTTCTCTTGGAATCCTTGAAATGTTGCAACACATGGTCTCAGGGTACAGAGGAAGCTGAAGAAGCTTGTCCTGTGATCTCAAGATATGAAACAAGGCAGAGACCAACACAGAAAGGCAAAACCAAAGCACAAAGCTGACAGTAAGGAACAGATCACAGGACCACACAGAAACCCTTAAGGGAGACACAAAACCAGAACCAGATGTTCCCGCAACAGGAACCAGAGAGGAATCAGAATGTTTCTCATCCTCTGGCCCTAGGAGAAATACAGCATCCAGTTTTTCCTTTGGGTTTTAGATAGGTGTCAACCAGAAACAAGAAACTTGGCTTACCTCTAGAGTTCCAGAAGACTGAAAACTAGTCCCAGGTACTACCAAATCTGCTTGGAGGACCTAGTGAGTAGGTATTCAGATTCCCAGTAAATGCACCAGAATGTTGTGTCCCAAGGCTCCGAATCAACGCAAGCAGACACAAAAGGTTTTCACAAAGTAAGATTCAATACAAGGCAGCACAATATAAGGGTGGTTCTTATGGATCAGAACCACAAAACAGACTCACAAGCTGAACTGTGACCTTGAATTTCAATTGAAGCAAGTATTAAAGCACAAAATTCAAAAACATTTGTTGCCAAGTTACAGTTACAATTTTCACCAATTAGAAATCAAAGATTAGGGACTTTCCTTAAATGTTTCATCATTGTCAACTGATATCCAATGCAAGAATTTCAGTCCAACCAGTCAGATTCAGTTGTTCTTTCTGTTATTAGGAACAGCAATCATGTTTCTAGAGAACTGAAGATATACGATCACTATTTCTGTGGTTTAGGGAGGAGGTGGGTCAGCCATTGGAAGGTTCCCAGCTCCCCTAGGGCTAGGGAACCTGACCTTTATGTCACCCTATAGGTAAAATTGAGTCTGAAGTCAAAATGGCAGTACTTAGGATAAGGGGCAGTTTGCCTGTTCCCAATACCTAAGCCTTGGACTTCTTAGTCTCCATAGCCAGGAGTTGAATAGGACTTTATTATTTATCAGTTACAAAGTATGGGATATGCAGTTACATCAAAAAAATCAGTGTGAGGAGTGGGATACAAGTCCTTCATTGTAAGTTAGAGTTAGTCTGCTACAGTCCACCTCCACCCCCTTGATATGCTATGGGAGGCCTGCCCTTTTCTGAAGACAGAAAAGAAGATGTGGATTGGGAAAGAGTAGACACTGGGGAGAGAAGCTGGGAAGAGGGGACAGGAAAGAGTGATTGCACTGGGTAATAATTAAGTAAGTAAGTAAATAATAAAAAATTGTTAAAATCACACATGGAACTTAATTCTCTTACATAACCATAACAAAATGAATGGAAGTCAACTTAGTAACATAATTTGTTTAATCTAGTATATTCAAAATAACATCATTTTGAATGATGTTATAAATCATAAATAAATCATCATAAAATAAATAATTTTATTCACTTTTACCCCTACAGCATTTATCAATTCAGACCAGGAATGTCTCAAGGTCTCTTGTGGCTAGTGGCTATCACATTGGATGATATTCAAACCTAGACTAAGGTTTCAAGGGATCCAGCCCAGAGAGTACAAAGGCAAGAAAAACATAAAACAATAATGTGAAGTAGATCTATGAGGTAGACCTTAACCAGAAAGTCACATTTTAGCTGAAGCCTGAAGAATGGCTGATGATGGAGCTGACAGAATGAACATAGAGAGCACTGACAAGGCAAATAGTATGTGTGAAAGTCCAAAGGAACGAAGAGCCCAGTGAACTTCAGAATTGGCCAGGCAGAGAACTAAGTTCCAGTGAGGGATGACTGTAGGCCTAGCACAATCACTTAGACATGTGTTCTTCGGTATCAAGAAGGGAAACTACCAAATCCACCTGCAGCTTCCATTCTGCCTCATGCAGGATGGACTACAATGAGGCAGCATCCGGTGATATCATCAGTGACACCAGCAAAAACAGGTTACTAAAGGTGTGGCCTGATAATAAGGAGGTACACACTAAGGCCATCTCTTCCCCATCTCTCTTCCTCCCTTCTCCCTGTCTTTTTCCTTTCTTACCATTTTCACATCCACGGGTGACAAGAACAAACTTAGGAACATTTATCAGAAAGATTGTACATAGAAATCTGAACAGTTCTTTTTTATAATGAGCTAATTTATCTCTAAGAGAAAAGGGGTGTTAAAATGTAAATACTTTCATCTGAAACATTTATTTTTTTCCATTAGCATACAATGTAATGGGTTTCTTTATGTTTGGAGATTGTTTTGTTTGTTGTTTTACTGCTAAGAATCAAATCACGGGCCTTATACATTCTAGGCAAGCATTTTACCACTGAGCCATATCCCTTCATATATATATACACACACACACACACACTCACTCACACACACCCACACCCACCCACACCCACCCACCCACACACACACATTCATGCTCCTCACCACCAGCTACCTACCCTCTTCCTGCTTATACACATATCCCTCAATAGTCCACATTTCATACCACATGTGTTCTATTACCACCCCTACCCCTGTTTTTTAAAGTCCCTTCTTTTATATGGTCCCCTTTCATGTTTCCTGGATTGTACCCTCATCACTCCCACATAAAATCTAGAAGCTAACATTCATATATGAGAGATGACATCGTCTTCCTAAGCTGGGTCATCTATTTTCCAGTTGTATCCATTTTATTTATGGCTGAGTAAGATATCATTTTGCATATGTACCATATTTTCATGATTCACTTGCTTGTCAGTAGACATCCAAGCTCTTTCCATTGCCTTGCTATTGTGACTAGAAAACAAATGTGCATAACTCTCTGAGGTAAATGTAGAGTCACCTGAACAACTTTTGAATAAACCATGTTTATGGGGACAGTGTCGTATAGCTTTTCTATATTCAGATTATAGAGGACTTGGTCTGTGGTTTGGGGGAATCTAAAAAATGACTCAACTTGATGAAAATAATAAAAAACACAAGAAATTCAGTGTAAAGGATCTAAAGTTGGCCTACTATTTTGAAGAATGGTCCTCTTCTAATAGCAAAATTAATTTTTTAGAATGTACTATGCTGAAAATCATTCCAGTGCACATAATAAATCAGTGGTGTCAGGACTAGATTAACTACTGAGAGAAGAGTCAGAATTATAATTAGAGTCATTGTAATAATGAAGTTCAGAGGCCAGAGAAACTAGGATTATTGGATCATTTGATTTTTAGATTTAAACAATGAGTTATTGGAAACGGTGACACTCTCATTTATAGACTGTCCCTTCACATCATAACTTGCTAGATTGTAATAGTTAAGCATCATTCTCCTGAATGTTCATGAGAAATTGTTTATCTCTTGTATGTGTCTAATTTTTCATTACTGTGCCAGTCTTACTTTTTTAATTTAATATGTAATTTCAAAGCAGAAAATCAACTCTAGTTTCTATATTAATTGCTGGAATTATCCAATTTCTTTTTAAAGCATTGACAAGGCCTGCAATATATTAAGCTTTCAGATGAGCTGCCATCAACTCTGATTCTAATGAGAGGCTGTGGTTTCCCCTTGGTAGCTAATTAGTGTTATTCATATAGCCACCTTTAGTCCATGAAACTTAAAAAAGAAAAGAAATGTGTTTGAACCCAGGTAAGGGCAGGGAGACAGCTTTCTGTAAATATATTATTTTCTTGGCTCTTTCAATGGAATATTAGATGAAGTATTAGAAATAAATTCCACTGAAAGTGTATTTCCTCCAGCTTGTTACAAATGTTTTCAGTATAAATTCTGACATGAACCAGATTATCTGACTTCCACTCAATTTTTATTCATAAATTTCTATTCTCAAATTGTAAGAATCATTGAGTTTAGTATCTATTGTGTTCTTTTCAAAATGGAATATCATCGAATCTTTACTTTTGATGATTTTTATAACCAACATTAACTTATTTTTCTTTTAAAATAATAATAATATATATGGGTACCTATAATATATATGTACATACATAAATGTATGCATGCACATGTTTGCGTATTGTGTATATGTATATTTATATATGCACTTCTATTGATTTAATAGACGAGTAGATTATTAAAAGTGGATTTGGCTCAAGGCAGCTGCCCATTTTCAAATTCTACTTAGGGTCAAAGTATAGAATAAAAATCTAGTGTCAACTTAGAACAATGAAAATGTATAAAAATCAAAATAATTTTTGGAGAAATCCCCACCACTATGAAACCAAATTGCATGATAACTTTGCCTACTCCAACAAAGTTAACACCAAACTACTAGAAAATTTAGATGAGCAACATATGCTTGATAAATAAGGTATAGTGAATAATCAAAATTTATAAAGTCTTAAGGTCTACTTAGTTTCATAGAAATATTTGCTTGCTTTGTCTTTGGTCACTTTAAGCTTTAGCTATTTGGATAAACTAAGTCATATTAAAAAAAATAAAACTGTGATATGCATTACGGAGTTTCTAGTCCCCTGAGAAAGTCCTTTCCCAAGGTCAGTCACTTAGACAAAAATCTCAATTGCTAGAAGAAAGTTCCTGCTTCCTAAAAAGAGAGTCTTTCTTATTTTTGGCAAGTGGAACTTGGGGCGCAAAATTTCCCAAAGGAAAAGACGTAACAGTGAGAATCATTAAAAAATGAAAGTAAAGGGTGCTGGAGAATTGTGATCTGCAAAATCAAAATGCCAAAACCTTGTCAAGCAACAATGGTCACCATGAAGTCCATGCCAGTCGGAGCCAGAGAAGTGAGTGACTCAAGACACTTGGAGGGACCGAGAAGATTGAGAGTGAATCCCAGATATTGGACCTCGAGTTCTCTACACTGTTGCCATTTCATTTTGCTTTATTCAGATTGTGACTCTGTCCTGGTTCTTCCCTCTTGAAATGGGGAAATTTTTAATTTACTTTTGAGCTAACATGAGTCCAAGTTTGAGAGATTCTACACTGAAAAGGGAAAAGAGATTTGGATTTTTACAAATAATTTAGCTTTTAAATGGGAATGAATTTTTTTTGAAGAGGCAACTTTTAAAGTGATTGAATTTATGAGGCTGTTGGATTTTAAGTTTGTAAAATGTTTTAGTTCATGATGTCTTTCTTAATGTGAAATCCTGTAGATGAACAATTAAAGAAGGGTTGTGGCTTACAGGGGACGGGAGATCTAGTGTTCGTGTTGCCTTCTTTTTCAAAACAGCACTTAATTGTATTTGAAAATAATACTTTAATTCAACCTCACCCTCTCATCTATATTCTGAATACTAACAGATTCTATGCTTTTTATTGGCCAATGGTTTTTTTCTCCTGTAAATAGTAAATGGTCCCTTTTAATTTTAAGGTGGATGAAAAGATTTTCATTTTCTAGGCAGTGCTAAAAATACTGGAAGAATCGGCACAAAAGCTCTTATCTGTCACAAATTTGACATTGGATCTTTCTTCCCAATTGTTGGGATTTTCTTGGAGTTAAGAGTCCCTGTGGGTGGTTCTAATCCTTTGACATTGTGACACAATGCTGCCATCTACAAAGCTCATACTCAAGAACTACTCAAATAAGCTGAAGGAAAAAAATTTGCCAAAATTTTCCCACCTCATATTGTTTTAAATAAGGTTATAATTTTGTGTTGGGTCACATCCATAGCTCTATTTGACTCATAGGCTTCGGATGGACATGACTGTTACAGATTTCTTCTCACCACATTGATGTCTATTGATCCTTTGTGTCTCCTTAGGAGGGCATTTGAGAAAGGCCTGGAGATAATGGTCTCCTTCTGTAACTTTCTTGCATCTCATGGAATTGGAGCGGAAATGTATAGGAAAGAGCACAGAGAAAATTTTCAGGGCACTAGACATGTACTCTACGTAAGTTTCTGTTTCACAGCCAGAAGAGTCTTTTCTTCTAAAGCAGAGAGAAATGAAGTGCTTTCCAAATGGTCCACCAACTACCTCTCTGGTCATTGTGGCTATTATCAGTGCACACATCCATCACGTTCATGGCCAGGAGAGGCTGACATTTCTTAAAGACTTTCTCTGCAAAAGCTCTCAGAAAGAGTATGCGTTCTTTCTCATCAGCTATTTAAACTCAAATTCTGAAATGTAAAAATCAAACTCTCCATACACTATTGGTTACTTATCCAACCATGGTTTACTGCCTACTCCAAAACAATTGACTTCTTTTGTTACCAATGTTACACAACTGTTTAGGGACCACTAGGCTGCTCCTCTGCAGCAAAAGATGAATGCTCACTATAGTGGCCATCATGGATCTTCTAGGTCCCTTCCTGATGGCCTGTGTGGATCTGATATGACACGGGTCATATGAAACATGAAAGGGTGCTTTCAGTGGGAATGCTAGGCTGGATTTTCATGGTAGGTTTAACCATGGGGGATTCATATATCAAACCTGTCCTTTTGCCTTTGTAATTATGTAGGGGAAATTTTCCAAATGTAACATGCTAGTGGACAGAGTGGAAAATTGAAAGGAAACAAGCCCTTGACATCATTGCATTGCCAGAATGATCCCTGAAATGCCTCTATATTTATTATGCAAGATAACTCACTGCTTATTATTTAAAACCCTTTTAGTTAAGGTTTCCGTTGCTTGCAGCCTAAAGCTCCCTAATATATAAAAAGGCTTTCACTTTCAAAAATGACAAATTAAATTTCAGCAGAACAGAAATAGTGCCATGTCCATCCTTGCAGGATGAGTTAACGGAACATTTTTAGATCACCTGAAGTGCTCCAGGCTTCCAGGTACATGCTCACTTCCTATTTTCCCAGTTGTTCTCTATGCTCTGTTTAATATCCCAGGAAACTGAGGAACTTGCTCAAAATGACACCTCTTGGTTGCCAAGAAGCTGAAAAGACAAGGCTGCTGACTCGGGGCTGACATTCTCTCATATGCCAATTTTCATCCAGATAAATGTCTTCATGATGGACATATAAAGGCCAGAATGTTAAGGCAAGCTTGCTTTTCACAGCCCAATATTTCAACAAAGGCCAAACACATGTTCATCTGAGGCATGCCACGCATCTGAATATTGTTCATTCTCTGCCAGAGTTCAGAGCCAACCCTTTCTTGTTCTCAACAAGTAAAGGCAGGAATGCTTGCATGGATGTCAACCCCATAACTAATATTTCGCCCTATACAGACAAGCTGTCTGCCTCTATAAAGAGACTCTCTTCCAATGCTGTGGAAACCTTGGATTCCATGTAGAAGTGACAAGACAAGTCCAACTGTTTGGAGAATATTTTCTTGACTGCTACCAGACACAAGAAGCACATATGAATGCTTTAAAACTATGTGTTTTCTATAATAGAAAAATAAAACCTGAGTGGATGGCTTTGAGCCTAGGGTCATTTGCTGCTCTTGCAGAGCTTTGATAAAGGTTTGATTCCTAGCATATACATGGTGACTCATAGTCCTTTGTAATTCCATTCCAGGAGATCTGATGCCCATTTCTGGCCTGCATACATTCAGACAAAATATTCATAGCATCCATATAAAATAAACAAAATCTTAAAAAAACTGTAACTAAGATTGATTAAAATTCATTTTGTTATCATTGTTTTGTTTTGTTTTGTTTTCTTCCTGACAAGATCTGAATGATAGTGGGTTTCAATGTAAGTTTTCATGCATGAGTGTGTGTGTGCGTGTGTGTGTGTGTGTGTGTGTGTGTGTGTGTGTGTGTGTGTAATGCTTTGAAAATATCCATCTTCCCTTATACTTTCCCTTACCATTTGCTAAAATCTGATAGATGCATAGTATATAGCACAGGCTAGTTTTTCAATGTTTAGTAACTGTCCAATGTCATTTCAAGAGCTCTATACATATAGAATCATTTAATCATCACCAGAAATGGATTAAAATTTATTAATTTACAGTTAATTCATAACTAATAGTAGCATACTCATTTGATAGATGTGGACACTGAAGCACAGTAAACAATGGTTATAATTGCTTGGAGTAGCAGAACTGAAGCAGAGGAAAGATAGTGGCCCCAGAGCCCTACCTTTTTCTTTACCTAAGGCTGACTCCCAAGTCCTTAGCTGGTATCTGACAGTTTTCCCAAAGACGTCAATGAATAAGGACCTGGTGGCTGTTTTTTATCAGATAAAGGCCCAAATAAGTCACATAAACCTATCATGCATCAAAATAAGAAAGCATTCAGGAAATGGGGCTGAAACCCTGTCACTTAGTTACAGAGGAAGGAAGTGATGGATGAGTGACCCTCACAGGCATCAAGGCTACTAGGCAGTGGAGTGGCTCAATATCCGATGAAATAACGTGACTGTGTTTCAGTATGATTTCCCTTCAGACTGACCTACAAACATAACCACTGGCATTGTGTTATTTTTAAGTGTCAAAATTTAGTTTTGTAGAAATCAGAGATTCGTGTTCCCGTTCTTAAGCATTAGATGCCGTTGGACATTCCTCCATTGGCTGCTCTGGATTCAATACTGAAGTCTTGAGGACTTCACACCTATAGGGCTCCAATATGGCCTATCCTGTGGGAGTCTAGTATCTTCTCCACTACTCAATTCTTCCCCACCACCAAAACAAACAAACAAACAAAAAACAAAACAAAATGAAAACTTCTCTGGGGACTACCCTAAAAGCTCCTTGAGCTCCTTGTCTCAGCCCATAGCTGGTCCCCTGTAACCCAGCAGTTTACTTTCTCTCACTTGGAGATGGCTTTCTTCTCCTGACTCTCATTGTTCATCAGGGACCAAAAAAGGTAAGAGTGTTGGGAAGACAGTGAGAACAAGAGCCAGAGAAGGGTAAGGGTTACACAAGATTACACAAATCTAGTGATTTTGGTCAAGTTTAGTGGAATTAGAGCAATATTGTAGGCACTGGTGATTAAAAATAACATATGCTATATGAACATGTAATATAAAAATTTTAATAAAAGGAGAATTTTACTATAGAAGTTTTACTATGCAAATAGTCCCATCACCTCTTTAGAGGGTAAATAGATTTATTTTGTTACTTCACAAGACACAGGAAAACTTTAGAGCAGTATAAGAATTTGCTTTCAGATATCACTTCCGAAAGATGACAGACTGTCAGGAAAGTAGTACTAATAGGAACCTCCTAAGATCTTCTGATTAAACAGCCCACGGTCCTTCCTTAACTTCAATGACTATAAATATTATGCTTCTTAAAGTCCCTACAGGAAGATAATTTTGAGTTGAAAATGAAAAACCTTAATGAAATAAATAATATTCAAGAACATTATTTCATTATTCATGAAAAGGGATCTTAAAATGTTATATACATTTGCAAAAACTATAACAATGAAAACCCATACACAGCAAGTAAACACTCTAATGCTCTTACCAGAAGCCATAGGTATTAAAAATCCAAGTGACAGTCACAGGGCACTTTCTTAAAGTTGTTGGTCAGAGGGGTCTCAGAGACCACCCCCAAACAATGTAGTCTATTGCCATTGCTCTTGGTGCCCATCAGAACTTGATGGAAAGATCCTATTGCCGAAGGTGTCACACATTGTGGTAACATGACATGTAGAAATCAAGCTACACTGACCTGGAAAATTCCTCTCTTCTAGCTAGCTGTAGGATGTTATATAGGCTGATGGGGGAAAAAGTCATCAGCACTCTTACCCTGCTGTGAACCCTGTGAGCTCCAATAATAACTGGACCAATAAGATAGTCTAATGGTGCAACAGTAGAATGGCTGTTATGGGGGTAACCAGTCACTTTTTGGTGGGATTTAAGATCTGTTCTACAGGAGGGAACTCTTGCCTGGTACTATATACCTGGCAAAGAACTTGTGGCTGGGAAGGTTCAAAGCCCAAGGAGAGAACATACTGTTATTTCACTAAGTTGACATACTAACAAATTGTCTTCAAAATAATTATCTTTATATCAATACATTAGTGAAGTTGTCAGCCCACATCAGAGAAGCTGGTTTTTGGAGTGGATGCCTGTGGAATAATCCTTTACACTGTGTGAATATATGTCACTATGATTAGCCTAATAAAGGAGCTGACTGTTTAATAGCTGAACAAAATAAAGTTAGGTGAGAAAGCTAAACTGAGGATGCTGGGAGGAAAAAAGGTGAAGCTAAAGAGTGGCCAGCAGATGCAGAGTCACTTGACAAAACATAGATAAGAAATACGGGTTAACATAAATGTAAGAGTTAGCTAGTAACAAGCCTGAACTATTAGCCAAGTATTTGTATATATGCCTCAGTGTGTTTATTTGGGAGCTGCTAGTCAGACTGAAGCTTCTTGCTACAGATGCCAGTTAACACAGAGATTCACAGCATAAGTGACTGCAGATTGCTCAAGGACACCTTTATCATCCAACCAACCTTCACCCTAAGGCTCAAGGAACATGGCAGAAGAGAGGTAGAAAGATCCTGGACAGTATACATCTTTTATGAATATTAGAATTGAATAATGCAATCATGATCTCACTAAAGCTTTGCATACCTGCACAAGAACCTATGCAAGAATTACCTGCCAACATTTCATCACAGTAGAGGGCTCAGGAAGTCCTGCTACTCCCTGAGGAAGACTGACAGTAAATGGTTTCTTCAATGGTGCAAGTACTGACATGTTGCCCATACTCTAGTAAATTACCTCCCACACATGCTCATGCAACAACCATACTAAAACACAATGCATCATGTATACAAAAAAATATAAAAGGAGGAAGGGAGCTTGTTGGGAAGAATAATGGTATTAGTGGGAGAAAAGGAAATGAAACCGAGTAAAGGGGTGGAGAGGAACCAAAACTCATATACATGTATGAAATGGTCAGAGATAAAAAAAAAAAAAAAACATAGCTTTAAAAAAAATCGCTTAACTGAGGACAAACAAGTTCAGTTGTCTTCTAATCTCACACACATGGACACACAAATGCATAGGCACCACACACACACACACACACACACACACACACACACACACACACACACACACACGTGAAAATAATCATTTAAAATTATTTTTGTATAACTGAAAGAATACAACTGGCTCTGAAATTGTCAGACCGTCATTGGCTCAGGGTTTTCCCCTTTTATTCATTGTCAAAGAAATGCTTGAACTCCATGGGCTTTGCTCTAGAAAGACATCAGACTGTGATTTTCCCCCACAAGCTCCTCTCCTGTAGTCTCTTTCCTCTAAGTGACCAACACTCTTCTGACTTTAGAAGTTAGAGTTATTAGCTTCATCTCCCAAGTCCCATTTTGCTGCAGGCTAGAGATTAACTTTAACATTTCAAACATTTCTGTGTCACTTATTTTGAACATTTGTTCTATCATTAAATGAGAGTGTTTTGTCAAACCCGTGATCACAGAGCT
This sequence comes from Cricetulus griseus, assembly GCF_003668045.3. Classification (NCBI taxonomy): domain Eukaryota; kingdom Metazoa; phylum Chordata; class Mammalia; order Rodentia; family Cricetidae; genus Cricetulus; species Cricetulus griseus. The sequence goes on from NC_048598.1 coordinate 159,753,237, forward strand.
TTTAGTAGAGGTTTCCAGAATGATGTAGAATTCTTGGGTACAGTACTACCAGCATCTCTGGGAAAACGGAACTCCTGATTTTTGCTTTCTTCAGGCAAAAAACCTAGCACACACGTTTTACTGCCATAAACAAGTTCGTTTGACCTGACTAACCTGGATGTGCTTGATCACATGTGGGTGAGAGGTTCTTGGGCAGGAAATATGCCAGAATGTCCGTTGTCCCTGATTGGATGTAGACAAGAGATATGCATGCAGGAAGTACATCAGGATGTTTGCCCCTGATTGAACTTCATGGGAAAGGCAGTGAATTATGTGTAAGTGGACTTCTTAATTGGTCTAGATAATAAAAACCCTGTCAGATATAGAGGAAAATGCCAAGAGATGAGAGAGGAGAAGGAGCAAGCCACCACTATTATCTTATCTCCTAGCTTCTCAGCAGACAAGGCAGTGAGTTCTGTGTCTCTGATTCTTATGATTCTCAGCCTTCACCTGTAATACATGTCGGCAAGCTCAGATAGCAGTGGCTCAGTTTACCACTTTGCATCCTAAGAGCCTTGGGTTTTTCTGGTTTTGCACATCTTTAAGGGTTGCATTTCTCCCCAGTTTCCTAGGAGCCTACCAATGTCAGACATTCAAAGCTGTCAGCTGGATTTCTCTATTCTGTAAAATATCTGGCTGATTCTCTGGTTCCTCTGAGAAGGCAAACATCCCAGTACTAGTTGTTGCACCTTCTTGTGGCTCTTCCTGCTATTTATCAAGCCCAGAATCCCCACTCTATGTGTAAAGTCAGATTCTCTCAGGCGTCCCTACCAAAGAAGTCCTTCTCTCAGGATGCTGTACTGATGGCAGTCTCCATTTTCTCTACAGATACCTCTCCTCAGTCTGCCTCTTCCATGTTCCTCCATGGGGAAAACAAGCTCTAATCTAATCCCCTGTCCTATGTGAAGCCAATGCCTGAAATTCTTTCTGGGTCCCTCTTTCAAACTGCCCTGACTTAACTGCCTCCCAGATCCACCAGGACACAACCACCAAATGCATTGGGCGCCACACACCCACACACATACCCCTCAAACCTGAAACCTCATCTACAACCTGTATGCAGGTTTGGAGAGTGCTGCATGGCCCACTTGTGATAAAGAATGCTTTGTCAAGACACAGCCTCTGCCCTTTAGGATGTTCTGACCATAACCTGAGAGAGAGAGAGAGAGAGAGAGAGAGAGAGAGAGAGAGAGAGAGAGAGAGAGAGAGAGAGAGAGAGAGAGAACCAGCTCCTCCTCTTCCTTATAAGGGGTAATGTCCACACACTCTGAAGCCCCACCTAAGGTGTAGCTATTACCTCAAGTCTATCTGAGGAGCAAGATGCGACTATAGTCAAGTGTGGGGTCTAAAGAACCCATTCTCACTTCAAAACCTCTCACAAGATGAGCAGAAAAATGAACCTTTTAATTTTAACATGAAGGGTAAGAAAGCCTAATGCCAGTGCCTGCTTGGGTGAATGGCAGGACACATGGGTAAGTGGCAGGAAACTTAAGAAACAGTTTTGAGACAGCTCATCTCCAAATACACAGTTAGCTCCAGAGCATCAGGAAGGAGCATCTCCTGCTTGCAGTCATGTTCAGAAGTCAAAACTCTTCTTAGGATTTAGGATTGAAATATGAACTGACAGCGTACATTAGAGTTCCCTCACACCTCCCTTGCTCAGAGGTAGCATTCAGGCAGCCAACACTACAGGCCCTGTTGGAGGAACAGATTTTTGAAGAGTCTTTCACTGGTTTGGGCCAGGATTTTGCCCCTAGACATATTAGATCAGAAGAGTGTTGCTAGTGAGTACTTTAAAATTGACTAATAAGATCGTCAGTTTTGCAGGCATTTCTGGGTTTCAGAATTGTAAGTCTTTAGGGTCGGAGCCCTAGGGAGAAAGACAAGTGAGGGCTCTTTAAAGAGAAAAGGAAGCATTCCAGAAATCAGACAAGCCAATAGGAGTGTTAGATGAGCAATGTGTGACAGTAGAGGCCTGTGACTATGGGAAGAGAAGAGAGCCACATACAGTGGGGTAGTGTCACATCCTCAAGAACATATGTGTGTCAGTAGCTCAGCAAGGATGCAGAAGTATGAACTGAAGAGCAGTAGAGGGAACAAAGGACAGGAGGAGGAAAAAGGAAGGAGTTTGAGGCAGGTTGGTGGACTCAAGGCTCACAGACAGGCCACAGAACCCAAGGTAGCTAATCCAAAAGCTCCCACCATCCCAACAACCAGAGCAAAGAGAGGGATGTTTTAAAAACAGAAAGCAGTGGTTGAAGAACTGTTTCTATACTTGCTCTGTGAACTTACATTTTCTTGTATGCTGATAAACTCTTTCTTCTTATCAGTACAAAGGATTCTCCTCACAATTAGGTTCTTCTTTATTCATTTTCTTAGTTTATCCTAAATGCACACTTCAGGTATTCTGGGTCAAGTACAGAACCCTTATTATCTGAACAGAACAATAAGTGCATCTCCCCCTTTGTCTTAGAGCCATGCCCTGGAGTCCTGCAAAAAGGTTAATTGCCTTACTAATCCTTAGGCATATGTTGGTGAAGGCCAAGGACTGTTTCTCTTTCATAAAGGCAAAGAGCAGATGCTTTGCAGAAGGACGCAGCAGCTTAGAGAAGCTGTGTGTGTGTGTGTGTGTGTGTGTGTGTGTGTGTGTGTGTGTGTGTGTGTGTGTGTATTATGTATGTATGTATTTGAATGGTTTTGATGAGCAGTAAATGAGAACTGTGGAAATTGTTAACAAAGAAAGTCGGGTGCATTTTGATCTACAGATACCCTCATTTTCTTGTGGTGAGGGGGAGTTGAGTAAATATTTTCTGTATGTTATAATAGATGTTCCTGGAAATGCCAGGGAAATGATGTAACCTGTTTAAGGTTAGCTTGAAAACATAGAAGATGGTACCCTCACTGGATGCTACACACTTAAGAATTCATAAATACTTTCATGAAAGAAATTGTGTTAAAGGTATCCCATCCCTAACAAGTGAACACTGCCATGATTACACTTCATTACTACATCAGGTAAATCACAGGGACCTGAAAGTGTTTAGCACTGCTAAAAAGTAAGAAATTGTGCCTTTTTCAGTTGAGATGAATCCTGATCCACATGTCTAAATATAGTACTCTTATTTTTAGTAGTTAGATATAACAGAATATGCAGCTCTAAGATAAATATACAGAAAGAAAATGTTATAGAAAGGCAGAAGGGTAAAACTTTTCCCTACTGACATTCCTATCAATTAATATACACATATCACATAGTAGAATACTTAATTGAGTATAATAACAATATCAGAGGTGCTAATTACTTTGTCATTACAGTGTTTTACATATTTCCAGTGATCTCTAATGAAAATACAATGTGATTTGGAAAACATATTTATTATTCATTTTATGCTTCAGTTATTAAAAATAAAATTCTACTTTGGGAAATTAGATAAATGCTGCCATACACAGAAAGTAAGTTATAGAAAGGCTTTTAACACTGGATTTAGACTGATTTCCAGGCAAGTATTCACCAGGCTATAGTCATGATATAGAATTCAATGGACTGTCAAGCAGGTAAGGTTCAGTATGGTCTCTGCTTCTACCATGCTATGACCATGGCCCCCAGTTTCCATTGTGCCTATCCTACCACATGAGTGGCTGCCACAGTAGTAGTTATCCAGAGGAAAATCCTGAAGAATCGTAGCTTATTAATCTTTCTAACCTCAGTTGTAATGCCAGGGAACTCTGCCAGGAGGAGCATGAGGCAGACAGTCGCACTGCATCATAGTCTGAAAGCAGAGAGCAATGACATAATCCTAATCTAGATAATCTTTTACAACCATGCTCAGAGACCTATCCCCTACATTATTCTAGATCCTATCAAGTTAACAATATCCATCATCACAGAGATCATGCAAATTTAAACCAACTTATAAACACTCATCATCTATGGCTCTATACACATACTTGTCAAACCCTTGACTGAATCTTGCACATAGGTCTGATATGTCCTAAAGGAAGCATAATTTGTAACTATGGAAGACCTCTCTAGATGTGCAGATGGAGGTTTGGGATACAAGAAGAGCATTTCTCAAAAGACAGCTGCAAAGACAGACTTTGAAAATGATTGCTGAAGTTTAATAGCACTTAGTAATTCTGACCATGTCCTTGAAAGAAGCTAGCACATGTTGTCCCTACCATCATTGTCCTAGCTACTGCGTACAAACCATTTCTCTTGACCCAGAGCAAGTTCTTCCCAAAGTGAAGGGAATGACACATCTGTTTACACAAAGCAGTTTCAATTTTCAGGATAATTCATAAGAGTTTCTCTTAATATCAAAATGTCCTGACCTGGAGACTCTATTTTATCACCACACTTTATATAGCTAATCCTGAAGTTATTGTGTTTGCTCTTGTCAAAGCAAACTCTTTTTATCTTTGTGTTCTTTGCCTTCTTTGCAGTTTCTGGCTGGGCCTCCAGGTATTTGATCTGCCTTTGGTTACTTGTTTTTAACCATGGATTTTTGTTTTGTATTCTGAAGCAGACTTAGGTAAAGGACTGCAGCTTTTGACACTGTTTTTTTTTGAGAGTTATTTCATAAAGATCTATATCCAAATGCCTTCCATGTGACTCTCTCCCAAGGCAGATAAAAATGGAATTTTTCTTGAAAACATGGTTTGACTCCTGGGCTCAAATAGTTATCCCTCAGTTCCTGTAAGAACATTGACCTCTGAGTATCAAAATCATTTAGCTTTTCTTTTGGATCTATCTAAGAAATCATCTCAAAGTATTCTTTGAAACCATGTCTGGGAATTACTTAAGATGCTCAAAATGTCTCCCCTGAAAGTGGACGCTTGAATCATACAAGGATAACCCATTTCTGGGACATTGCCTTTGCTAACCCCTGATGGGAAAGCAGATAGAACCAATAAGCAGGTGTGCTATTCTACTCTGAGTAAACTATTTAAAGGCAATTGATAGCTATAGATACAGAGTTTAACCTGAAGGCAATATCATAACATATATAGCCCAATAAATTCTCTTTCAAAACTGTTTCAAGAATACAAGTGACCAAGAGCACTTTTCTTGCTCATAGAAAATATCTGTGTCTTGGGTACCAATCTACTATATAAGAAGAACTACTTATACAGACCTTAAGCCTTAATTATTTGAGATGGCATAAAATGAAGAGTTGAGTTGCTCAGTTGGACCAGATGAAGGCTAAATGCAAAAATCACTACACAAGACTACAACTAAAATGGGCTACAGTTATTATTGTGTTAGACCACTCAAATATAGAACAATTCCATCACTTCAGAGAGTTCTCTGGTATGCATTGACTATGGAAAACAATGATGATCAGGACAGTTGAGTTACTAATTAATCTATAGCAACGCATCATCTCTATTTTATTAGCAAATGTTATACTCACAAGTGAAATTCTGGAATTGTTCATGTGTTTGGGTTCAGTTTTTTATTGAACAGCTGCTGTGTGTCATGGGCTGAATGCTGCCAAGTGCTTTGCTTTTCTGGTCAATATAGTTCATGGGAAGAATTAGTTGTCAACACGTCATAAGTATGAACAGTGAGGTTTAAATCAGTTCAGCCACAAGCAAAAACCAGGGAGAATGAACTTCATCCTCTCAGTCTTGTTTCTTGGAGATATCTCCACATACCAAAGTGTTCAGTTATCTATTCATATTTCCACAACAATCTCAGTGAGGTGGCCCAAGAAAAACTTCAGTGTTATAGAATACACCCAGTGTTTCCCCAAAGTGTTTTGATTGGGGTACCCTTAAGGTTTCTATAACTGTGATGAAACACTATGACAAAAGCAACTTGGGGAAGAAAGGGTTTATTTGGCTTCTGCTTCTGTATCACAGTTCATTATCGAAGGAAGTCAGGGCAGGAAATCAAACAGGACAGGAACCTGGAGGCAGGAGCTGATGCAGAGGCCATGGAGGGGTGATGCTTCACATGGCTTGCTCAGCCTCTTTTTTTATAGAACCCAGGTGCCCAAAGATGGCACCACTCAAAATGAGCTATGCCCTCCCCCAACAACCACTAATTAGAAAATACCCTACAGGCTTGTCTATAGCCTAACCTTATGGAGGCATTTTCTCAACTGAGGTTTGCTCCTTTCAGATGGTACTAGATTGGGTGAAGTTGTCATAGAGACTAGCCAGCAGAGTACCATGTCTAATATGCATGCTGCATTTTTATAACTAGAAGTTTTGGGTTTTGCCAAAGTTCCCTAAAGAACATTAGAGATAATTTAGAAAACCATGAGCTAGATAGCCTGCATTTCCATTAGAGAGAGAAAATTGAATTAGGGTATCATTTGAAGTTGTGCCCTAAGTGATTGTCTTCTATTCTAAATTTTCTGTGAAGTCTAAATGTTTGAGGAAAAAAATATCATTTCCAAGAGTATTTGTGATGCTTCAATAGATAATGTAGCTAGAAAACACGCTTTAGTGATGGACTAGTGCCACAAATGTTCCAAAATAAGAATCTAGGCTTAGTGTATGCTCTTTCTTTCCAGTCCTCATAGAGAAGTGGGGACAGATTTAGAAGTACCATCATTTGGAGACAGCACCCTGCACATCATATGGCTGCATTGCCCTTCTACTCATAAAGGACATCACCATGTACATTTTCATAAGGCTCCTGAGGCTGCTGCCATTTAATATCTCTACTTGATCTGATAGAGAATGTGAGAAGAAAACAGGCATTGTAAATGCATATTTGTGGTAATATAATTTCTTCTGAAGGGCATTGGGCTATTTTTGTCTTAAAGGTTAAAGTAATTTTAAAACATAAATTTTTGAGGATGAAGTAAAGAAGCAAAATAAGGGTTCATTATCAAAATACCCACAACATGTACAAACCCACAATGACTTTCTTCTCCATAAACGATTTTCCGGTTGGTTTTGCAGTGAGTACTACGTAGCACTTCTGGCTTATAGATTCAGGGTGTCTTTTCCCCCACATGTTTTATCTTTTCCCTCAAGGCTGAAATATTTTCCTGCTTCAGGTACACAGTAGGAAACATTCACTTTAGAATTGACTTCACACAGAAACCATAGATCTTTACAAAGGGGAGAAAGGGAAAACAAAATCTCTGGTCAATAGAAGACAAGGGGGCAATTAACATTTACCAGGGGGAGCACTAGCATCATTCATGTTTGGAGTGAGGATTCTTTTAGCATGTGTAATTGTGCTCTTCTTCTTCCCATCTCTTCTATATTCAAGTAGCTCTCAGGATGCAAATGTAAAAACAGAAACAGGACTATGTTGGTCAATCATGTAGCATCAGGTCAAAGGCATCAAAAAGCTGCAATATGCAATTTGTTTCAAAGATACTTTCTCTTGTTATTATTTTTAATGATCATTAAAACACATGTACTCAGTTTGAATGATGATATATGAACATCCTATTGTTGTAGAGAAATAAATTTCTTAGTTCTCGATCATAGGATACAGTAGTTGTGGGATAGGACATAGTGAATGCACTGCAGTATTTGAGGAATACTGAGCTGGAATAAAACAAAAAAAGACATTGGGTACTGAGTTATTTACAATTGGAGTTTGGTTTTGCTTTGTTCTAAATGTGACTGTGTCCTGGTTTTTCTCTCTTGGAGTATAAAAATATTTAGCCCATTCTTTTTAATTTTATAAGAGCCTACAGTAGAGAAACACTAGATTTCAAGAGACTGGATATTTTAAAGAGACTGGGTTTTTAATTGTTTCAAATTTGAGGACTGTGGGACTTTTTTAATCTGTATAAAGTTTTATATTGTAATGTCAGTATCAATCTGTGATCTTGGGGATAAACAAGAAAGGCAAGTTTGTGGCATAATGGTGAGATATTTGTGTGTCAAGTTGACAAGAGGTTAGTTGAACTGGCTAGTTTGTTTTGTTTTGTTCTGTTTTGTTTGGGGTTTTTTGGTTTTTTGTTTTGTTTTGTTGTCAATTTGACACAGGCTAGGGTCATCAGAGAAGAGCAATCCTCAATTGGGAAAATACCTTCATAAAAATTGGCTGTAAGAAAGCTTGTTGGGAATTTTCCTAATTAGTGATTGATGGGAGTGGGCCCAGCTTATCATGGATGGTGGCACCCCTGGGATGATGGTCCTAGGTTTTATAAGAACACATGTTGAGCAAGCCATGAAGAGAAAGCCAGTAAGCAGACCCCTTCATGACCTCTGCATCAGCTCCTGCCCTGCTTAAGTTTCTGCCTGACTTTCTCCAATGATGAACTGTGATGTAGAAGTATAAGCAAAATAAACCCTTTCCTCCCTAAGCTGCTTTTGGTCATGGTGTTTCATCATAGCAAAGATAAACCTAACCAGGACAAGATTAATAAAAAGATTTTGTTGCTCTGACAACCATATTGGTAGGGTGCTTCACAGAAATTGCAGGATCAAGAGAATAACTGAACTCCAGAGCTGATCTTTTAAAAACAGAAGGCAATATCAACATACATATTTCCAAATAAAAATTTAGTATAAGGTAGATATTTATTTAGAATATGAAACTCAATTATGAAACATACGAAACAGTATTAAGTGTTGGTAAACTCTATCAATTTCACTTGGCAAAAATGGATGAGCAGTTAATGGTTTTTACATACTTGGTAATAATTAGAACTATTTGCCATAGACCAGTTTGTGGAGCCACACAGTCTTCATTGTGTTTCTCCTTCACTACTCCCTGTACGGAGAACTGTCAGTTTTGGCACCAATCTGTGATTTAAATCAATCAGTATTTGAGCACCAATACTCAGTGGTACAGTGGGTAAGAGAAGTATAAGAACTGTTTCTACAAGATGATAGTGCTGTGACTACATGAAATTCTACAAACCAAAGTCATCCTCATCTCTAGCTCTTCCCAAATGCCTGCCTTTCCAACTGTAACAAACACAGGTACAGTGTGACAAAAGAAACACAGGAGTGCCAAAAATCACAGTCTATATTATAGACTCTCCACTGATTAATATCAAAGTGTCTTCTTTTTGAGTCACCCTGAGAACACTTTGTTATGACCATTACCATGGTCTTGGATAAGAGGCCTGTGCCAGTAAGAAAGGGACTCTGCAGTTTAAACTACACAAGCTCCATGGCAAAGCATTTTATATGCAGAAGAGAGAAAAGAAAGCTTGGGTAAATATTGTGAAGCAAAAACAATAACAGAGTTGGATTATAGAGTAGATATGTCCTACTTTGGAAAACAAAAACTGGGGATTCCCCCCAAAATATTTGCTTTTAAGGAAGTATATTAGAAATATCTTTAAATTGGAGAAATAAAACTGAAGAAAAATGGATGGTTTGTGTTTTGATATTCAAGGGCTCCAGTTAAAGCAGTCAGCCTTGAGAAGACAGAAATTCAGCCTCTTTATGTGGCTCTGAGCATTCCCTGTGCCTGCCTATAGTGTTCAGGTCAGCACATTGTCAAAACAATACTGAGGATGCAGCACTTTCATCCTCATTCAGGCCAAAAGGAAGTACAAAGCTTCCATTGAGATAGTTCCTTGAAGTCACACAGGCCACTTTCACTTCCATGCCATTGGTTGGTGCTCAGTGCTTTGCGTACCTCGATATGCCTCAATGTAGGGATGTCTGGGAAATTATATATTTTATTTTCTGGGTGGTGCTACATGTAGCTGAAGTTAGAAGGGTTTTATTTTGTTTGATTTGGTTCTTTTGAGTTTTATTATTGAGAAGACTGTGGGCCTGGAGAGATAGCTCAGTCGTTAAGAGCATTTGTTGCTCTTGCAGAAGACCTTAGTTTAGGTCCTCACACTCATGTGGCAGCTAACAACTGGCTGTAATTCCAGCTTCCAAAGATCTGACACCCTCTTTTGGACTCAAAACACTACAGAATACACAATGTACACAAGCATACACCCAGACAAAACCACCAATATATACAAAATGAAAAACAATCAAAAATTCAGAAGAAAGAATATGACTGAGATTATGAAATTTGTTACTTGTCCTCCAAGAAGTCATTGAGAGTAATGTCATTGAATAATCTTGGTTGTCAGCTTGACATATCTGAGAAGGAAGAATCTCAATTGAGGACTTGCCTCCATCAGATTTGTCTGTGGATGTTTCTATGGGAAAGTGTAGAGTTCTGAGTTAATGTGTATTGTTGACATAAGCACAGCCATGTCAAGAACTCCAATGCCTTGGACCCATGGAAATACAAATGCTTTCTCTGAGTGAAGTTCAGAGGAATAGCAAGACTTCTTCTGCTCCAAGAATGGATGTTAGGAATGAATTATCTGTGTAGTCCTTTCAAAGGGGGCACTGGAACCCCTGGAACTGGAGTTACAGACAGTTGTGAGCTTCATCTATGGGTGCTGGGAATTGAATCCAGGTCCTCTGGAAGAGCAGCCAGTGCTCCTACCTGCTGGATCATCTCAGCACTAGAACTTAGTTTTGCAGGAAGAACTTATGAACTCATGCCAACCTCCTAATTACCCTTTAAATCTACTACAGTTCATTCTCTTCTAAATAACCAGACTGCAAATCTAAACATCCTCAAAACTCCAAGAGCTTGTGGTGCTTACCCTAAGTCTCCCTTTCAGTCATCTACCATCTGCACCTACTCACACATATACATCCTCACTTGACCCTGATCACACTGGCCTGGCTGCCTACTGAGCATGCCAAGTTCGTTCCACTCAATCTTTGAAAATTTTTTCCTCCACCCTGAAGTGCCTTATTCTTTTGTTTTCCTTGTGAAAGTTTATACCTTCAGGGAAATCTTTCACCATTGCAATTTCCCTGTGTCTGAGCTATTTCCCTCCAAAACCTTTAACACACCCAGTTTTTATGTGCTGTTCTGTCTTAGCCAGGAAGGTGAGCTGTAGACAGCAAGGGCTTGCCTTGGGCCAATGTTACTGCAAACAATAAAATCAATATTCAGTGACAAGAAAATACCAGATATTTATGACATAAATTAGTGAAACTGGGTAATTAATTTCTTATCATATTAATTTCCCCATTTTATATTTTAAGGTTAACATTTTCTCTTTCTCACCTTGCATTTTAAAATGACAACTGAGAAATGCCAACTGACGGGGGAGTTTGGTAAATGGAAAAGAAACGTGTACTTCTGTCTTTGATCTATTTAATTCAGGTTGATGAGAACTCTAGTTGACCTTCTGTACCTAGGACTATGTAGAAATGGATTGAAGAAGAAATTTCTAGGCTAATAGAGATTATTTGTGCATAATGATCTGTTTGAAGATAGAAGTTAGCCTCACTTTAATTGGGAGGTTTAGCTATTGTCTATGCTTCTCCTTAAAAGGGAGAGGAGGCATTTAAAAGGCTTAACTTTCTGTGCCCATCAGGGTACTTTCCTGTGTCAGGTGCTAAGGAATGAGAGTCACATATCCAATGAGTATCAGAAGACAATGACAGATTCTCTTCATGTGTGGGTTCTAGAGCCCCAGATTATCAAGATCTCTGCTTATCTTTTCCATTTGCCCTTAGACTACCAAGGATAAGGAAATCTCATTATCTTCTGAAATAGGACTCCATCTTTAAGCAAACCCAAAGCCCTTAAGTGCTGCCTATTCCTGGTATATTCTCCAGGAGGATTTTTATTTTTAGCTTTGCTCTTGGCACTAAAAAGTTTTGTTCATTCCCCAAGGAAATGCAATGGCTTTCTCCCTGGGAATGAAACCTAAACACATTTGTCCTGAGTGCTGCACCTTCTGTTTGTGGCTGGCACAGAGATTCTGTTGGACATTTCCAGGGCATTGTTTGACATTCAGAGGTATCATGTAAAATTGAGTGTATGGTACCTTTGTTGCACATTAAAGTGATGTCAGCCATGCTTGAGCCAAGAGACACAAAAGTTTTGATTTCTCCCATAGCAAGAAATTATACCCTATAACATGTGCTTAGTAATTACAAATCTTTGCATGGGCATGAGTGCCACATATATAATACCCCCAGTGGCACCATTTCAAGGTTGCAGAGTCACCTTTTATAGACGAATCATTTCTAATCACTCCTGCCTGCCACAGCTCCGTCTGCCACATTTTGCTCTGCATGGATGTTCCTGGAACAAATTGGAACGTTGCTGAGTGATTTCTTTAAAGGGTATTTAATGCTAGTGCATATGTTTCAAGTGCCGTGAAAAATTGTCACCATATACCTTGGGAATGGAATGGTAAGAATGAGGGAGGGATGGGGCAACCACAAGTTTTACCACTTTTAACAGTAAAATAGTCTCGTATATGTTTTAAGTACCTGTGAATATTTCTGTTCCAGTGGGTCAGTGTAACTTTGGGGAGAGTGAAGAATCTAGCCAAGTCGAAGAGCTAATATGCTAATATGCTAATCAATATCATCCTATTTCTTTACATTAGAAGGCATATAAGAATTTGTCCATTAACATCTTCCTTTAGTTTTATTTTGATTTTCACAACAATCCTAAGAAGTATGCACTGCTATATTAGAAACAAAATAGCCAATTGCTACAGCAGGGCTCTCAGAAAGCAAAATCATAGAGGTATAGGTCAAAATCAAGATTCTACTATGCTATCAAGGTCACTTGAATTACTCATCTAGACTTGGACAGTGAAATAAACTTCTGATTGATTTGTTGATGGCATTATCATAATTATCTGACACTTAAGTATTTAATGTCATCTGGTTTTTCTATTATAGTCATTTTTATAGACAAAATAATAGCCTTAGTGGGGTAGCATAATCTGCTCATGATTATGCTGCTAGCAATTGACCTGCATTTGGATCCAAGTATTTCTGATTATAGAGATCTCGATCTCAGATTGGCATCAGAGCTCAGGAAAGAGTAGAAAACCTCACAGAGGATGCTTGAGAGGATTGTCTGCAAAACTGAATAACAAATTCATGTTGACAAGCACATATAATGTTATAAGAAAGCAAGCTATTATGATTGTAGGTTTTCATAGGTTACTATTCTAGACCTTTCCTAAATAAACCTGAACATTGATGAAACAGCTGTTGAGTTTCTTCCTCCCTCTGTGTTAACAGCTGGACCACAGAAACCATGCTCTTGTTTTTATGGATGTTATGTAGTTGGGTTCCTGGCCAGTGAGATGTGGGCAAGAGTGCTGAGCAGCATTTTTGTATGTAGCCTGAGAAATCTCTGTGTAGTATTTTGTTGCTTTCACTTTCTGTTGGTAAGAAAGGCGAGGGTCACCAGATGCTGTCTGGACTATAATATTGATGATAGGAATCCACAAAGCGGATGGTTTCTAAGTCTCTGAATCACTGATAAAGCAAGACCATTGCCATTCAGAGCCCCATTCTGGATTTATTGGGTTTGGAGGTTAATATTCAGAGGTGTATCTGAAAGAATAGCTCAAGTTACTTCAGTGGTTCTCAGCTCTGTTCTCCCTGACTAGGTGAGTAACTTGTTCACTGTGTGGAAAGCATATGGAATGGTTATAATTTTATTTTTATTCTGTGTAGAGTATTACACAGTTTTGAAACTAAATGAAATAGGTATTTCACTTTGGCTATCCTATGGTTTGTAAATACTTGAAGCATATCATTGAAAATTGTTTTAGGGTTGAATATTTTTAAATGAAGGAAAGAACCAAGGTTTAGTTACAAAATTTGCCAAGCTTTTAAAATTATTTCTATTATTTCTGACATTATGATATAATTATATTATTTATTTCCTTTGCTTTCCTCCTCCACATCCTTGCATATACCTCCCCTTGCTCTTTTTCAAATTCATGGCCTCTTTTTTACTAGATTTAACACACACACACACACACACACACACACACACACACACACACACACATATTTCTAGAATTTTTTCAGTCTATATAATATTACTTGTATGTAAGTTTTCAGATCCAAACATTTGGTAACAGGTAACCAATTGGAGTGCTCTTGCCTGAGGAAGACTATTTCTCCTGCTTTCAACTTTCCTTAGTTGTCTGCAGTTGTTTGTGTAGGAGTGAGTCCTCATGGTCTTTGTCCTGTCCACTTTGGTATGTCCATTGGTGTCAACCTTGTTCTCATCATGGTTAGGACATCATGTTGGTGACACTTTATAGGTGCAATTCCCAACATTCCTAAGAAGAACAATCTCATGACAAACTCTGTGATCCTCTGGCCCTTACAATCTTTCTACTCCCTCTCCTGCAATGTTCCCTGAGCCTTATTTATGGAAGTTGTTTTGTAGATTAATCCAATGGCACTGGACTCCTTATATTTGCATTTTGATTGGTTGTGCATTCAGTAGTGGTTTCTTTCTGATGCAAAGATGTCCCAACCTGCAGGACGTCAACCTGGGGCAAGAGTGTCAGGGATAGGGAATGGTGACAAGAGTCGCAGAAAGAATAACCACAAGACAGGATTCTGATCAATGGCAGACTTTTTTTTTCAGGCTAGCTTATATAGTCAGTAGAGCAGGATGTGGGAAGGGGTAGAATGGGTTGTTTGTGCACTAGGTGTTAGTGTAGGCAGGATATCAGGAAACCAAAAAGAGAGGATGTTTGGCAGGGTAAAGAGTTCATGAGTAATAGGTAACCAGAAGGGTTGCCTAGGTGACTGAGCCTGTGGGTGGAGGACTGGGTAAAGTTGTTTCTTTTCTTGAGCTGAGGTTTCTAAGGAGCTGCTATGTAAAGGTTAATATACAACTATGTGGCCAGCCAAGAATGGCCTAGGATCTCATGCCAAGCCCTGAGATCTTTGGCTCCCAATACAAAGAGAAGTTCTGTGATAAGGGATGAAGACTACACATTTCTCTGGGTATTGGACAAGTGTATAGACTACAGTTAGGGATTGTTGATTTCATAAACTGATAGTTTTTGGTTCTCCTCCAGGACTTATGACTTCACTAGCCCAGGGTAGTTGACTAGGCTTCCAGTACTAGACATGGTTTCCTCTGGCTGAGCAGGTTTCACATTCAATTTGAGAAGTGTTGGTGACCATTAAAGTATGTGTGCCACTATTGTACCCTTAAGGTCATGGTGTCTTTCTAGTCATTGTTGTGATCTATAGGCATCATAGGTGGACAGGGCTGCTGGTTGCTTCCCTCCATGAAAGCTAGTCCTCAGGGAGGAGACATTCAAGTCAGTTCCAGCTGATTTTAGTAAACCAAATGAATAATCCTTGTTTGACTGGCATGAGGTAGTTATCAGAAGTCAATCAAAGTGGAAAGACATATGATGGGGAATGTACTGTGTATATTCATCTTATTGATTGTTGAATAAAGTACTGTTTGGCCAATGAGGCAGCAAGTTAGGCAGGACTAAGAGTCGAGGAGGATTCTGGGAAATGTTGTAGAGAAGCAGTGATACAGGCAGGAAGTGATATAGCAAGGATACTCATATTTAAGGAAGGAGAAGTAGGAAGTGGTCCTTTTTCCCCTTGGCTCCTGCTCCAGTGGCCCGATGTGATCCACCAGCAAGGGAGGACACCAATGTAAGGTGTCCAATAAGATAAGTCTTATAAAATATATACATTTAAGATAATTAAGACTGAGCTAACAGATGAATACCCTAGTCACTGGCCAAGCAGCATTTGTACCTAATAGAAGTCTGTGTATTATTTTGTCCATCCACGTGGTGGGCAGAACTTGGGTGGCTGGCAGAGACTGCCCAAGTGGTGGTAGGACTCGGGCAGATTTTGGCGGAAAGATTTATCGTAACACATATATTATACCTTAATTACATGGAATTTAACTAAAAAGTATTTACCTACTAAAGGGACCACAAGATTGAAAAGTTTAACATCATAGACCAGCTTTATTACATGTAAAATTTCAATGTGGCACTAACAAAAATACTGCACCGAGTGGGCCCTGGCAATCTCAGGCTTGGGCTCAAATCTCAACTTGGACTCCCAGGCAGCATTTTACCTCAGTTGTGGAACTATAGGACAGCATGTGGAGCATGCATCCAGCAGGAAGTGCAAACTCCTCTTTTCATGGACATATCTTACAGTGAGCTGGTCACATAAGTCCATGCTAGCTTCATGACCATTCTCAATTTTTAAGGGCCCCAGGAACTGCTAAAACCTGCTGCCAAATAGCTAGGTAACTTGTTCCCAAACAGTTAAAGACCTATGGTTCCAAAAAACTTTTAAATTAAGGTGTATGCAACTCAGGTCAAAGGGGAACCCTATGTTCTACAGCACACAATGATAAGGACATATATACTCAGTACAGCTGAGATTACTAAAGGCCAGGTAGCATTAATCTAATTTCACCTTTCTTTAATTCTCAATAAAAAGCAGATAGATAGATAGATAGATAGATAGATAGATAGATAATAGATAGATAGATAGATAGATCAATAGATAGATATCACATAGTTTTCATCATTTCTTCATGATGGCATTATGACTGACAGCCTTAAGGTTGACCTTCAGCTGGAATAAACTTCAGATAGGTTACATTTGGATTATAAAGGGAGGACTCTAACCTCCCTTTTCTTGGTGCATTAATTGTAGAAAACTTTCTACCATAAATGTCTTCTCTACCCCCTTGAGCTGCTAATCACTCCACACCCTCTGGCCAACTTTACAGCCCAGGAATGTCTTTCTAGTTAACCATTCCTTTGAAATGTAGTTCTCAATAAAGGTAAAGCCACCATCTCCCATTTTCTTTAGGATGGTAGGATCTAGCATCCCTAAGCATCCTTTAGCAAACACAGATAGGTTAATCAAGCTCACAGACCTCCACAGCATCCCTTTCCCTCATATCATCAGAGCAGAGAGGAGTTTCTCTTTTCCTTAACATAGCAGACTTGACTACACTGAACAACCCTGAATGGTTCCCTTATGTCTGATTAATGCCATCGGGTACAATTTTACTTTGTCTGGACTAAACAACATGAGTTTCATCATAAACAATAGCATTTAAAAAAAACAAAAACAAAAAAAAAACAAAAATACACTTTGTGAAGTAAAATGAAATATTATTCTTCTGAAATTTTATTTTTAAGAAAATGCCTTATTCTGAGTCTTAGTAAGGACATATTTTCAATGTACTGAGATTCAGATAGAATCTTCAATAACAAAACAGAAAATGCCTTTAAGTAATAGCTATTTTTGAAGCACAATAGCTAATTTTGGCAAAGTTAATTTGTTCTCAGGTCAGCCAGACATTGGTGGCACATGCCTTTAATCCCAGCACTCGGGAGGCAGAGGCAGGCGGATCTCTGTGAGTTCGAGACCAACCTGGTCTACAAGAGCTAGTTCTAGGACAGCCTCCAAAGCCACAGAGAAACCCTGTCTCGAAAAACCAAAAAAAAAAAAATTTGTTCAGGTCTTTTAATTTTAGTTTCCAAATCTTCTAGAGGAGTCTCTCTGCCCCTTAATGTCACAATGTCAGTGGCACACGCTTGAGGTAACTCTAACATGAGTGATGTCAGTTTGGGAAAGGAACCTGATGTGTGAAATTTTTCAAATGGTACTATTTGTAATACATATTCATTAATGTTACTAGCAATGGTGAGAATAATTGAGGAATTTCAGGCTGAAGGATATTCTTGGTTTCATCCCACAAAAGTGCTAGTCACAGAGACATAAAAGAACATATTATTTCATTACTATACTTGTTTCTCAATAATATCTATGTGGAAATGATGGTGACTGACCAAAACAGTGGTAGGGATCTTCTCATGGTAGCTATGGGGCTAACATGGTAAAACTGCAGCAATGTCAAAATGGCAACCAAATTCTACATCTTCTTTTCACCAAGCTTCTGCAATGCTCTACAACTGACCTTTCTTCCAGCAGCTAGACTCTGAAGAGTCCATGGAACATTTCCTGTCAATAAGTTTTAGTAAATACAGATAAAAATTGTTTATGTGCATGTGTGTGTGTGTTTCAATAGCCATGAACTCAGGATAGTAACAATCTCTTTGTAGTAAATAGTTTATTTACTTTAAGAAAATGTTTGAATAAAGCAATGCCTTATAAATTTTAATAAATAAACAATACATTTTAAAAGTAAATGTTGTTGGATATGCATCTTTTAATGAACTACGCACGGATGGTTTTATTTTCATACATCTATAGCCAAATAGTATTTGTTGCCAAATGAAACAGTTTTTAAATTTTCCATATTATAAGGATTAAGGAACTTTATGTAAATAAAAAAAACTGGATTGATTTTTAAAGAGAAAGAAGTTTATGTCTTTGAATATCCAACATATAGGTAAAATACCATATTATGATTTATCATTAGAAACAACTGACAACCCAATTAGGTCTTTCTTCAATTTTTGTTGAAGGCACAGAATTAGAAATACACTTGTAAAAAATTTGCACCTAGTTATTAGTGTCATTTTCTCAACACAATAAGTACCATTTAAAATGTATCTAGCCCATGAATTTTATAATGTGGGGGAATGTATCATATCAGTGTTGGAGTTTGGTAAAGCATGTTTTTCTTCTACGAAGGAATTAGTAAAAAAAATTGATTTTTTACATGATATAGAATAAAAAAATGATTACTTACACCTGCATATGTCAAACATTTTCTAGGAAAAAAACTTGTCTCCCAGGGGACCCATTCCAAAGAATGAAGAATGCAGCTCATAAAATCCTCAAGAGAGAGAGGACTCTCGTTTCTGTGTCAAGCATCCTTTGAGTTAAATAACAATGCAAGATTATTAGGAAATGACTCTCATAAGATTATGGGTGGTTCTAGTTGGAGCTTCATGAGAATACAGACATAAGACGTTAGAACTGGATAGATACCTGATTCCTATATAATGATTCACACTATCACTCTTACTGTGTGACTGTGTTCAAGTAATTTATCTTAGAGCTTCAGTCTTGTCTTGTGTGTGTGTGTGAGAGAGAGAGAGAGAGAGAGAGTTTGCACGAGCCAAAGCACAATGTCTTATAGATGAGAAATAATCAATATTGTCTCTAGTCATTACATCATCCCTATCATCTTCAGAATTATATTGGCCAGAGCTGCTCCATGGCCATTGCCACTACCCAGGCATTAGGGAAGCAACTCCTCATTGTTTTCTACTTCAAAGACAATTTTGAGGGAAATTACAGTGATTGGGTGAGTAGAAGAGAATTCCACGTCAGAGAACGCAACACTTTAGTGTATGCTAGCACTGTTTTCTCTAAGGGAAAAAATATTGACAAGACAAAACTTCAAATTAAGAAGGTAAATATTTAAATAATTTTGTTGATCAAACATATTTGAAGTCTTTATATAAATGATCTTACTTAGAGGGATACTCCCTGAGTCAAGACACACAGGGGTGGGTCTAGGCCCTATCCCAAAGGATATGATAGACTCTGATGACTCCTTATGGAAGGCCTGACCCTCCCTGGGGAGCAGAAAGAATATGTGATAGGTAGGGTTTTAGTTGGGGGGTTGGTAGGGGAGGAGGGGAAAGAGAGGGAATTGGGATTGACATGTAAACCAATCTTGTTTCTAATTCAAATAAAAAAAATCTGAAAAAATAAATATTCATATAAAATTAAGTTCAATAAAAATTAATGTATACTCCCATCTACATAACATAATGATAAGAAATGGCATTGGCTATAGTTCTCCAAATATTATGTAAGTATGGATGATTCCCATATGAAAAAGGAGAAGATACACAAAACCTCTGATCTTTGGACGGAGACACTGAAATTTAGAGACTCTTTGAGTCTGCAGAGAAATCCATTCTTTTAATTATAACCCGACTAGCAGTTTCACCATGGATTCTTCATGGATTTCAGTCCATGAAAGTTTTTATTTCTTAAAATGAAAAATAAATAAATAATGACTAAATAAATAAACAGATAAATAAGAGTGAATATGTAGAACCACAAGATTGTCCAGGAAGAATTTATGTGCAGATGATAATACTCGCGATTAAACAGTAGCTAAAAGTGAAACCCACCCGCCATTTGTCTCGTCTGTTATTAATGAAGGATTTTGAATAGCTACACAATAATGCAAAACCAATTCACAAGAATGTAAATTTCAATTTGATCAGAAATGTTTAACTCTCAACCCATCTAAAACTAGGCAGCCAGAAGCTTAAAAAGAAACCTCAAGGTAAGACAGCACTGGAGACTTTGGAGGGAAACACATCCATAGCACAATCTGTCTAGAGTTTGCACTTGAGATTTTTCTGGGGATTTCCTGAAGCAATGTACTGATGTACACATGTGAAGATGGGTGAACAAACACATTCATCAGCGTTGGCCTGCATACTGTAACGTACAACATTATTGTATAATCTGTGTGTTTATGCCCACAGCTCATACTCCTCAGCATTTCAGTTAGTTTTCAAATATACCTTCAAGGAAGATAAACTCACTAGGCAGGAACAAAAAAAAAGAAAGGAAGAAAGAGAGAGAGAGAGAGAGAGAGAGAGAGAGAGAGAGAGAGAGAGAGAGAAGAAAGAGAAGAACGAAAAAGAAAAAAAGAGAGAAGGGTTTCTCTAAACTTGAAAAACTTTCAAAAACCTTTCATTTATGATTTAGTCAAAATTATATTCTCCAAATATTAAGACCATAGTAATAGTACACGTATTAGATTGTAATGCATGTGTTAGAATAGGTTCTCTTATGAAAATTAAATATTTCATTACTATTGAAGTTTTACTTTCCCCCCCTCTTGAGACAGGATTTCTCTGAGTAGTACTGGCTGCCCTGGAACCCACTCTGTAGACCAGGCTGGCCTTGAGTTTGGAGATCTGCCTGCCTCTGCCTTCCAAGTCCCGGGATTAAAGATATGTGCTACCACCACCCAGTTCTATTAAAGCTTTACAAAGAAAAAAAATTATTTCTATTTTAGGTTTCAATCCATAGACATTGAGAATTGTTTGGAAAAAATGAAAAGAAAGGAGGAAATGGCTACCTATTGTCATGAAGCCAGCATAGGATGGTGAAAATGGAGCTGATAACTTGCAGTCTCTGAAAAGAAATAGACTCTGACCAGGGGAATAACAATGAGGAAGGGGAAGAGAGAGGGAGAAGGCAGAACAAGGCAAGTGCAATGGCTCATTGTGTAAAACAAACAGCAAGAGAAACATCTTCTCTTTGAAGGTCCCTGTGAATATATATGCATTGAGATAAATTACATTTGCAAGGACTTCTGGGAAGATACTGACATAAAGGTGCCAGGAATGCAATCTAGCTTCTCTTAAAGTTAGCATTTATTTTTTTAAAAAAATCAATAGATTGTAAACTCCATTATAGATTGGCTGTGACTTCTCTCAATTTATATACATTCTCTTATCTAAATTGTTAGACATTGATGTTGAATGTATATAAAAACAACAAAAACTATGTTGGCATCTGCTAATATGTATATACTATGTCAACATTTATATACTATTGTTTAACAAAAATATTTTTCATTTGGATATAATATAAAAGTACAAGTTTCATTTCCGTGAAAGAAAGATGAGAGAAAGAATGAGCCAGGAAATTCTATGGTGAAATTTTTACTACAGGAAATGGTATTTGACTTAGTACATTTTATAATGTTATTAATGCATACACGGGAATAGGTAATATATAAAAATATCCCTTTTCCTTAACATCCTGGGAGTCTGAGCATATGGCATAGACTGTGCTAAGGGCCTTTTTGCTGTGTGTAACATGGTAGAGAATATATGATGGTGAGACAGAACAAGCCTGCCAGAGAGTGCTCACATTTTAAATGAAGCCACTGCTATATTAACTCATCAACCTATTAATCCACTAAGCTATTCACTCATTGGTGAATTCACCACCTCCAATTTCTATTAATATGTGAGTCTGGGGGTTAAATTTCCAATGCATAAAGGGACTGCCACTATTTATGTTTATTTCCATGATGACCTATAGAAAATAACTAGTGGATTGGGAAATGGAACATCTGGTCAGCTACGAAAATGAATAGACACATAGTAAATTCTGGTCCATTCTCTGCACTGTCTCTTCATGTCCACTCCATAGTTAGTGACTACAGAAGTGGTTATCACAGAAGGAATATCATATGAACTACTATTAACTGCATAAATTCAGATGGTTACATTTTAGCTTCAGCCTCCTTTTAGGTTTCTTGACATTTGCCCCAGTGATTCTAACTCTCTCCTGGTAGATTAAGGGGCAATCACATGTGTATTAAGTGAATGGCTATTTGATCTGACTTTACATAAAACAAAATCATAATAAATATCATTTTTAATTATATGATAAGATATATGGGGATGCCTAGTACTTTGGCATTAAATTATATTGAAACTTGCTATTCTTATAATCTCATAAATGCAAACAATATATGATAAAAATAATGTTCTAAAATATTGTTCTGAATTTTAAAATTCTAGAAGGAATTGCTAAGATGTCATTCCAACGTATTTACCTTCACTGCCAACATGAATATTCTAGATCTTACAGCAGCTGAGAACTTTCTTTTAGAATAACTTTTCTACCAGCCACATTTAGAATTTGGGCAATTTCTTAAGGCAAGCAGTCATAAAATCGAGATGCTAGGAATAGGAGAAATCAAAATGTTCACATAGTATTTGACCGGCTTCATCCTTAAAGTATTTGCCAATGTGAGTATATCAGGTGAATGGTTACAAAGCTGAGAAGAAATCTGGCAGTCTCAAAAATAAATAATTTAAAGCAAATAAAAGGGAACCTTTGAGGCTCAGCAGTGAAGAGCACTTGATATTCTTATTCAGGACCTGGATTCTGTTCCCAGCACCCACATGGTGGCTCACAATAATCTGTCTAGATCCTGAGGATCCAACATCCTTTTCTGGCCTCCATGGGTACTAGGAATGCATGGCATGAATGTAGGAAAACACTCATTCACCATTCACCTAAAATAAAAGAAATCTTTAAAATGATAATAACCCGCCAGGCGTTGGTGGTGCACGCCTTTAATACCAGCACTCAGGAGGCAGGGAGAGGCGGATCTCTGTGAGTTCGAGGCCAGCCTGGTCTCCAGAGTGAGTGCCAGGATAGGCTCCAAAGCTACACAGAGAAAACCTGTCTCGAAAAACCAAAAAAAAAAAAAAACAAAAAAGATAATAACCTCAGTAAATAGATCAAGACCCTCAACAAGTTATATTCTGAGAGTAATCAAAATAGAAATTAATACTTATAAAATTATTTCTAAATTTATTTCAAGTATTCAAGTATTTCAAGTAGCCTTAAATTGTATCTGAAATTTTTGAATAGATATTTTTAAAATTTAAATTAAAATACATGAGTATATAAAAATATAAGAATTCCACAAACCCCCAAATTTTATTTACTTAATTAATTAATTAATTTTGTTTTTTTGAGACAGAATTTCTCTGTGGCTTTGGAGCCTGTCCTGGAACTAGCTCTTATAGATGAGGCTGGTCTCAAATTCACAGAGATCTGTCTGCCTCTGCCTACCGAGTTCTGGGATTAAAGGTATAAACAAGGAATAGAGAATTTCAAATACTGATATAAACATGCAAATAGTTGAAATGATAAATTCACTGGGTAGTGATATAAGAAATGGCAAAGCAATGACCAATTAACTTGAAATAACAATATAAATCATCTGATCCAAAGTACCAAAATAATTAAAAAATAAATTGATACTCTGTAAAGACATCAAGCAATTAACAAGTGTGTACTAAAATCTCAGAGGAAAAAAGATGAGGAAATTTTTGAAACAAAAATATTGATGAAAAAACTCAAAATTTTGTATAAAACACTAATGTAGAAACTCAAGAAAATCAACAAGTAATAGAATAGAAAGAAAATCATACCTACAGTATTATTGTCATCATCAATGAAGGAGGAACCATTATTCTCAAAGAAACAAACTCAGAAGGCAGGATTGCCATCTTCAGAAAAATAAGTGCTAAGTTAGAATTCTGACTTTAGTGAAAATACCTTAGTTTTTAAAGTAATTTTTATTTACATTAAAAACAATCTTATTTTGCATACCAACCCCATTTCCCTGTCCCTCCCATCCTCCCATTTCCCCCATCATCTCTCCATCCCACCCCCACATCCACTCCTCAGGGAGGGTGAGGCCTCCCATGGGAATCATCAAAGTCTGTCACATCATTTAGTGCAGGACCTAGGCCCTCCCCCACGTATCTAGGCTGAGAGAGTATCCCACCATAGTGAAAGGGCTCCCAAAGCCCATTCATGCACTAGGGATAAATACTGCTTCCACTGATAGTGGCCCCATAGAGTGTCCAAGCCCTGCAACTGACACTCACATTCATGGGGTCCTGGTTGGGTCTTATGCAGGTTCCCCAGCTGTCATTCTGGAGTGCATGAGCTCCCACTTGCTCAGATCAGCTGTTTCTGTGGGTTTCCCTAGCATGGTCTTGCCCTTTGGTCATCATTCCTCCCTCTCTACAGCTGGATTCCAGGAATCCTACTCAGTGCTTAGCTGTGGATCTCTGCTTAAATTTCCATCAGCTTCTGAATGAAGGCTCTAGGACAGCATTTATGGTAGTCATCAATCTCATTACAGGGGAAGGACATTTAAAGATTTTTAGTTGGGGTCATCCTTGTGGATCCCTGGAAATTTCCCCAGTGCCAAGTTTCTCCTTAAGCCCATAATGGCGCCCTCTATTAAGGAATCACTTTCCTTGCTCTCCTTCTCTGTTCTTCTCCCAACTTGACCATCCTGATCCTTCATGATATCCCCCACCTCCCTTTCTCCCCTCCTCTTCCTTCTCCCTCCCTCCCTCCCCTTCCCCCAGTGCTCCCAGTTTGCTCAAGAGATCTTGTCCCTTTCCCCTTCTTAGGGGATCCATGTATTTCTCTCTTAGGGTCTTTCTTGTTTCCTAACTTCTCTGGGGTTGTGGATTGCAGGCTTGTTATCCTTTGCTCTATGTCTAATATCCACTTATGAGTGAGTACACACCATGTTTTTTCTCTTTGTGTCTTGGTTACCTCATTCAGGATGGTTTCTTCTAGTTCTATCCATTTGCCTGCAAATTTCAAGATTTCACTGTTTTTTGCTTTTTGTTTTTTTAACCACTGAGTTGTACTCCATTGTGTAAATGTACCAATGTACCATAATTTCTTTATCCATTCTTCAGTTGAGGGCATTTAGGTGGCTTCCAGGTTCTGGCTATTACAAATAATGCTACTATGAACATACCTGAACAGAAGTTCTTGTGGTATGAATGTGCATCCTTTGTGCATATGCCTAAGAGTGGAATTGCTGGGTCTTGAGGTAACTTGATTCCCATTTTCCTGAGAAACCACAATACTGATTTCCAAAGTGGCAACACAAGTTTGCATTTCCACCAGTGCAGGGGCCATGCTAATCTTTTCAGTATAGTTCCAATTTTAGTATATGTGCTACTGAAGCAAGCATGCATTTCCACCAGCAATGGAGGAAGGTTCCCCTTTCACCACATCCTCTCCAGTATAAACTGTCATTAGTGTTTTTTATTTTAGCCATTCTGACTGGTGTTATATGGTTGTTTTGATTTGCATTTCCCTGATGGCTAAGGATGTTGAGCAATTTCTTCATTTTTCTTTAAATTAAAACAGTATCTTATTTTACATACCAATCCCAGTTCCCTCTCCCTCCCATCCTCCCATTTCCCCGACCCCCCCCATTCCACCCCCCATCCACTTAAAAAAACAAATTTATCTATTTATTGTGTGTGGGCAAGCTCATGCCATGGTACATTACCAAAATCCAAGGGACAGCTTAAGAGGGCTGGTTCTCTTTTACCATGTAGATCTCA
The DNA here is from genome assembly GCF_003668045.3 of Cricetulus griseus. Lineage (NCBI taxonomy): Eukaryota > Metazoa > Chordata > Mammalia > Rodentia > Cricetidae > Cricetulus > Cricetulus griseus. The sequence goes on from NC_048598.1 coordinate 159,778,958, forward strand.
GGGATTGCCCAGGTCCCCAGACTTGACAGGAAATATCTTTACACAACAAACCAGCATACTGCCCTAAAACATATTTGAAAAAACAACTACCGAGGTTTTAATTTTAACTACTGAGGAATTCTGAGGCATGAGAATGGAAAGTTCAAGGCCTACCTGAGCAACTTAACTGAGACCCTGTATTTTTATATATAACACATATCCATAAACAGTAAAGGAGGGGCTGTTAAATAGTAGAGTTCTTGGCTAACACAAGCAAGGCCTTAGGATTAATCCAAATGTGAGTGAGAAGAAGGGAACACTGACTGACAAGGAATGGATGATGGCACATCATGGCCATGAGTGCTTGACAGAAAGCAATGAAGAGGTGGTCATTCCTTTAGAAAGAGACCTGACTGATGCCAAGATGGAATCACCACCTGCACAGCAGACAACTGTACACCAGGATGATTCTGTTTGTGATTATAGTAGACTAGATAACGAATATTTAGGGATTAGACACATAATTATGTCATAAAATTAGTTGTGATGCTAATTTATTTTCAGGTTCCTCTTTAAGAGGCCAATCTCCTTTTACCTTGCCCCACTAGAAAAGCACACCAGTGAAGCTCTAACTCTTTGGTTTCATTTTTCTTTACTTATTGTTTTTTGATGAACATATGGGCTTAGAAATTATATACAAGGTAAATGGGAACATGCTAATCTGATAGTTTAATGTTCATCAAAACTTACAAGTATCTCTATATCCAGTACATTTCTAGAGACTATTTGGTAAAATTTTTCTATGACTTGAAAAAAACAAAAAAAAGGAAAAAACAATTGCTGCTCTAAATTTTCTTGCAGCACAACCACAATTTTCTATGCTGGAAATTAAATTTGTTAAAACTCAACATACATCCCCCAGACAGTTAATTATACGTTGCTGGAAACAATTTGAGCAGCTGAAATAATTTTATATCAGTTGCATTTATAAATCCTAGGAGGAAAGGCTAAATCCAAGATAGCACTACTGTAAAGGTCACCCATGTGCCCCGCCCTCTCCCAAGCAGAAGCACTTGCTTGGGAGTCATTTCTACCTCCCCCTACCATTACCCCACCACCAACCTATTCAGTGTTCCACACCTTGGTTAAGCTGCATGGTGGTATCTATTTGTTCATTTATAATTTCCTCCTCCTGCCACCAGTAGACTGAGAGAACTTTGGTTTTATCCTTCTTGAGTTACCATATTGAACACAGACATATTGATCATGCAGAATTTTACTGTTTAGTCTGTATAGCCACATCACAAAATTTGGCAAGATACAACCTTCTTTAACCTATATTGCTTCCCAACACAGAAGGAAAGGAAATGAGTATATTCTGCCATAGTATTAGTATACCAAGTGACGTGACTGGTAGGCTCATGAATGAATGTGTTTTGTGTGTGTGTGTGTGTGTGTGTGTGTGTTGTGCTTATTTCTAAGTTTTATTTTCAGAATGATTAGAAGGAAATAAATCCTTGCTGCATTCACTCTCAGATTGCTAAATAAATTCTTTGTAGAAATTCATTTTCTTCTACATACATTTTTGTTATCATCCTATGCCTGCCTGCCATCGTGTACTAGAAACTACATTTGCAAGATTTCAGAAGAAAAAGTGACCTAATGAACAAAGGGAAGTGACCTTAAGTCTTGTTCTGATCATAGCAAACCGTTCACCAATGGCACAAAAAAGTGTTTTATTAAAGCTATTTCCTCCTATGTAGGAAGTGTGTGTCCTTATTTAGACAAGTTACAGACTCTCCACCATTAAACCTGATTTCAGTATTAGAGAGTTAGATGCTGAGAAATCACTTAAGGGGAAAAAATCAAACTTTGTTGATCTGCATTTGATTATTTTCCATTTCACTTAGAACTTTTTACCCATTGTGATTAAATGCTGACCAATGAACTTATTCATCTTTGTGAACAGGCATGGGATTTATCAGAAGTTTTATATTAAAAAGGGCCAATAAAAACATTTGGTTATATCAAGTATTGACAGAACTTTTTGCCATTACTTTAACTTCTGCCTTGGATAAGAGATAAAACATTTTTCATTAGAGAATGGTTGGTTAACTGATAATTAAACATTCCAAACAAGATCTGCACAAATCACTGTTTTATTTGACATCACAATTCATGGTCCTTCCTAACTAGCACCCACTGTTCTGTAGATTATGTCATTTACAATACAATCACTATCCTTATATTCATAATATGTGGCTTTCCCTATTCTGTCCTAACAGTGGAAGATAAATCATTTCCATTTCACATTAAATTTAAACATGTTTCAGCATCAGTTTTCAAGGAAAAATCTCACCAATAACTGTACACAACATCATCAAATTTACTTCCTTTAATATATACAGGTAGAGTTTAATTTTTTGTACCTGTTAAGGTTTGCTATGTCGCCAAGTATGTGGTCGATTTTAGAGAAGGTTCCATGTGGAGCTGAGAAAAAGGTATATTCTTTTGTGTTTGGATGGAATGTTCTATAGATATCTGTTAAACCCAATTGGGCCATAACTTCTATTAGTTCCTCTGTTTCTTGTTTTCATTTTTATTTAATTTTTACAAAATTATAATTTCACATGTCAGTCCCTTCTCCCTCTCCCTTCTAGTGGTGAGAGAGGGGTGCTGAATTCTCCTACTATAAGTGTGTGAGGTTTTATGTGTGATTTGAGTTTTAGCAATGTTTCTTTTTTTATGCTTATAATCTCTTTTTTTATTTATTTATTAGTTCTATTTAGGGAACAAGCTTGTTTCACATGTAAGTCCCTTCTCCCTCTCCCTTCCCTCACCCCCATTCCTCCTCCCCACCCCCAGCCTACCCCCCACCCCATCCACCCACCACTCCCCAGGCAGGGTAGGGCCCTCAACGGGGCTCTGCAAAGTCCACCAAATCTTCCTGTGCTGGTCCTGGGCCCTTCCCCATGTGTCCAGGGCCAGAGTGTAACCCTTCATGTGGGATGGGCTCTCAAAGTCCCTTCTTGCACCAGGGAAAAATACTAATCCACCACCAGAGGCTCCCTGGAGTGCAGAGGCCTCCTTATTGACATCCATGTTTAGGGGTCTGGATCAGTCTTGTACTGGCCTCCCCGACATCATCTGGGGTCGATGTGCTCTCCCTTGTTCAGGCCAATTGTTCCAATTGTTCCTCCAACCTGGTGCAGACCCCTTTGCTCTTCATTCCTCCCTCTCTTCAACTAAATTCCCAATTTCAGCTCAGTGTTTATCTGTGGATGTCTGTCTCTGCTTCCATCAGCCACTGGATGAGGGCTCTAGGATGGCATAAAGAGAAGTCATCAATCTCATTTTATGGGAAGGGCTTTTAGGTTATCATCTCCACCATTGCCTGGATTGTCAGATCCTGTCATCCTTGTAGGTCTCTGGAGATCTCCCTGGTTCCAGATCTCTTTTCGGTACCTATAGTGGCTCCCTCTGATATGGTATCTCTCATCCTGCTCTCTCTCCTCTATTCTTCCCCCAACTCAATATTTCTGCCCCTCCATTTCCTCTCCTTTACTCCTCTTCTCTTGCTCTTATTGTAGCAGCTCCCTCCCCTCTACCCTCATGCCTCAGGAGTTCATGCCACTTTCATTCCTGGGGACTATTTATCCCTTAGAGTCCTTCATGTTTCCTAGTTTCTTTGGTGAAGAGGATTATAGGCTGGTATCTTTGTATTTGGGGCATAGATGTTCATAATTGAGACTTTATCTTAATGGATTCTCCTGTGATGAGTAGGACTGACCTTCATCTCTTTTGATTGATTTTAGTTTAAATTCTAATTTGTTAGATATTAGGATTGCTACTCACACTTGTTTCTTGGGTCCATTTGATTGGAAAATCTTATCCCAACCCTTTACTCTGAGGTACCATCTGTCTTTGAAGTTGAGATGTGTTTCTTGTATGCAGCAGACGGATGGATTCTGTCTTCATATCCATTCTGCTAGCCTGTGTCTTTGGTTCCTCAGGAAAATGGGAATCAATCTACCACAAGATCCAGCAATTCCACTCTTAGGCATATACCCAAAAGATGCACATTCATACAACAAGGACACCTGTTCAACTATGTTCATAGCAGCATTATTTGTAATACCCAGAAACTGGAAGCAACCTAGATGCCCCTCAACTGAAGAATGGATCTGAGAAAATGTGGTACATTTACACAATGGAGTACTACTCAGCAGAAAAAAAAAATAATGGAATCTAGAAATTCACAGGCAAGTGGATGGGATTAAAGAAACCATTCTGAGTGAGGTAACTCAGTCACAAAAAGATAAAAATGGTATGTACTCACTCATATATGAATTTTAGATCTAGAGCAAAGAAGTAGCAGCTTACAATCTACACTGCCAGAGAAGCTAGGAAACAAGGAAGACCCTAAGAGAGACATCCATGGTCCCCTGGAGAAGGGGAAAGGGACAAGATCTCCTAAGCTAATGAGGAGCATGCTTTATAATGCCTCCCTCTACTCTCTCAGCCTAGATACTCTGGGGAGGATCTAGTCCCTGCTCCAAATGATATGACAGACATTGAAGATAGCCCATGGAAGGCTTCACCCTCCCTGGGGAGCAGAAAGGGGTTGGGATAGGGGGCCTCTGGGGGTCAGGGGAGGAGGGGAGGGAGAGAGAACTGAGATTGACATGTAAAAGAAGCTTGTTTCTAATTTAAATAAAAATACATACAGGTAGAATGCTTTCATGTTCTCCAAGGCTGGCATCATTGGTGATAAACAATATGGAATTAAATACAACACACAGTCAGTTGTCATTTAATACTGTTTAATATTGAAAGTCTTTCTTTGAAATTCTAGATCACCTTAAAGATACATAGAGGTCTCTTGCTCTGCATCATTGGAGCATCTCTCTTTGGTAGGAGGCTTCTGGTGTCTGCAGCTCCTCGTATGATGGGCTTCTCAGGCAGTCACTCCTCACTGGTAGGGACTGGGAATCGCTCTGGAGGAAGCACAGATTTCAGTCTCTGCCAGCGCTCTGGAGGCCACAAGATATGTGTGGCATGGGCATGCAGAAGTCCCAGAGAAACCTGAATCCAGGGGGAACACAGAGACAGCAACAAAGAAATTATTTCATACTGACCATTATAAATAGCTTGAAAACCACATTTGATTCAGGTCTAACATGTCAAGGAAGACTGTGCTGAAACACAAAAAACACTTAGGGGCATTTTTCCAAGGGCTTGACAGGTGTCAGCTACTTGAACTTTCATAACAGTCACTTGAGGGAATTATGGTTTTAACTTTTTAGAACAGGAAACTGAGTTTAGAGAAGTTCAAAAAGCCATGTACATACAATGCATTGGAACCTGGCTTTATTACTGAGCTGCCTCCAACATTAACCTCCACCCTCAACAGTTTGTTTGCACAGACCAGGAAAACACAAATCCAGTTTATAGTCTCAGATGTCCTCTAGAGCTATTGCCTGAGAGAGACCTTCATTAAACAGTCATAAAGATCCACATACATATTATATCTTTAAAACATTGTTCCATTTGCTAGATGAGCAATCAGAGTTCAGGTGTGATTCTGGGTGGAGACTGCTTCCAGGGAGAGTCACTAAGCGACATGGACAAGTACTCAGGGAAAGGAGCAGAACTTGGGGCAAACAAAGTGGAAGACCAATAGAGAGGAAGCACCAAGATCATGGCCGATTGAAAACAACATTTATAGAGATGAGCAGCACTCTGCTGGGAGAGAAGAAACCAGAATCACACTGTAACTTAAATATAGATCGAATCAGCTCAAAGGAGAGCAAAAAGCCCTGGGGACTTGGGAACAGTTTCTTTACTTCTAATCATTCTGAAAATAAATCTTAAAAATAAGCACAAAATTGGTTCCATCCAGCAAACATCACCAGTCACCCATACTTTGCTGTAGTAACTCTCTCTCTCTCAGTACATGTCTGTACACATATCCACATATATGTACACTTGTCTGCACATACATCAACATATACATTATAACTGTCAGCACACATATCAACATATACATTATACTTGTCTACAATATAGCAACACACACACACACACACACACACACACACACACACATATATATATATATATATATATATATATATATACTTACTTATCTGCCACCCATCAACATATACACTATACTTGTCCACACACACATCAATGTATGCATTATACCCATCTACACACACATTGATATATAGATTATACTTGTTTGTACACATATCAACGTATACATGATACTTGTTTTCTGAACATTTTGAACGCTATTAATACCGTGTGGAATTTATACCTAAAGACATAAATGTATCAAAGAACTAAAGCCCTTTCTCACATGAGCACATTACCACTGCCATATGCCAAGTAGCTCATATTAATACAGTAACAAAATTTATATACTGTCCATATTCCACATATTCCAGTTGCCCTAGTGAAAGTCTTCTAGAGTCGCTTCATTTCAAAAGAAATTGTCCTGCGAAGGATCTCAGACTACACCTGCTGTTATGATGCTGCTTCTATTATCAACTAATTTACTTAGCCCAAGGTCCAGGACACTGACTTGTACTATGTCCTATAGCTCAACTTGCCTGACTTTTTCACTTGTGAAGAGACAAAAGGTAAATGTTTTGGGCAAGGAAAAAAATGTACTTAATACTGTATTTTTCCAGCTCTGTTTGATCAGGGGACATGAAATATCAGTTCCCCAACTACTGAAATACGAAGTTCAATAGCTCAAGGTGAGAGTGACCCAATATCTCTTACCAGTTAACAAACGTTTTCATTTTCAGATAATAAATAATGCACGGGTACATTTAGAAACAGTATAAACACCCTGAATGCCGAGCACAACACATCAAATGGTTTCATTGCACATCACTATTGTGACTTAATTATTTACACTGAAGATTATTAAAAAGTGATTTTCATCTACTATTTCTTTTATAACTTCAGTTGCAAGTTTCTTTTTATGGACATCTTCCTCTATTAACACCAATTGCTCTATTTCTGTTATTTGTCATGTATACAGTTGTGTTTTATTATGGTATATTGTGGCGTCCACCCTTGACCAGTAAGAAAGATGCCACACCGAGGAATCTTCTTTAAACACAGTTTAATCGGGAACCTCTTTGCTTTGTACAGTGTATAATGGCGGCGGGCCCGGGCCGAGGGAGACGGGGCTTGATATAGTCTATATCTACCAATCACCTAACCCTACGTGGCGCGCCAGGATAGGTTGTCTCCAAGCAGAATTAAGAGGATACATGACCTCTGCCTTATTTGGAGTTGTTTACCACAGAGAGCGCTCGCCGTCGGGCTGGCGGAAGGCGGAAACCGGCGCCATCTTTTGGGTGCGGTTTTCTGCAGCTCCCTACAGTTCCCCCTTTTTGTTTTAATATTATAGGAGTAGCAGTATCTATCTGTTGTCAGATTTCAGTCATCTCTGTCTTAGGTTTAACCCCAGTGTCCCTATCTTACCCGTCAAAGAGTCACTGTGTCGCCCTCATAGGCTCATGTCTTAGGTTGAAGGGAACATATGTATGCTTATTCGCTCAGCATGAGGGTAGGTGCCCGTCATTGAGCATGACTGATTCAGATATGCATCACTCACTCAGCAAGGGCGAGACAGACATCTATTTGTCTGTCAGCATGGATAACCATGCTTGAGGGGACTGTCCTGCTTCCACAGCAGCAAAGGCCTGTACCAACATAGCAGCTTGGGATTTTTGTGACTTCCTGATCCTGCATAGGCACCACAAGAAAACAAAAATGGCTAACAGCATCATGGAAAACATAACCCCTACTCCAGCCCATTCCTTAACTAAACTAAAGGCTTGTGTAATCATGGTATTACTTCTCTGTTGTGTGACCCTCATCCTGTAGATACACCATAAGGCTATGAAACTAACTAGGATAAGCATTCCTCCCAGGGCACCCATTCCCGCCCACTCTTTTAGATGATTTATGGCTTGAGTGATCCACGCAGACAGTCCTTCCGCAACCGAGATGTCGACCCTGGTGGAATTTACATGCACTATGGAGAGTCTCAGCTTCTGCATCAGCTTTTCAAAATCCCCAGACCAGTTGCCTAGAAGATACTATGAAGGTTGTTTAGACATATTTGCTGTTAAGGAATAATTCTGATAGGAAACAGCTGTTATACACAAACCAGGCATTCTCCATTCACATCCCAACTGTGCCAGTTACCATAAAGTATCCAATTGTTCCTGCAATAGATCAATGTGTTGATTCAAAACCATAATGCCACCTTTCAATTGAGCATTAAGGGTAGATTGGATATCCAATGCAATCTCCATATGCTAAGTGCAGCAATTTCAACTCCTTACTAGCTAAGAGAATATCATCCATATAGTGGACACATCTCACAGCAGGGTATTTCTCTCTAATAGGAGCAATAGCATGACACACAAAAAGCTGACACATAGTGGGGCTATTGGCCATACCCTGGGGTAAAACCACCCACTCATATAATGGTATGGAGAATAGAAGGTAAAGTAAAAGCAAACCTAACACTATCCTGCACACATCACAAATCAGGTTCTTTATGATTGGGTAGGGCTGACAGCAATGGTAAACCATGCTGCACAGGCCCCATGACTTGCATCTATTTATTTCCTTCAGCTGTTTGATCAAAGGCATAGCAGTATCTGGATCCCCAAACATTCTTCCTGTAGCTTCTACCATTCTTGCCACAAAGTTTGAAAAGAGTTCCATAGGAACTTGTAATATCTTTGTAAGATTTCCACTGACCTCACCTTTGTTAGGCAGAGACCTCCAAGCCCTAATGGCTATTTGATTAATCTGATCATACACTTGAGGAGGATATCCTGTTTGTTGCTGTGTAAAACGTCCTTGACCAAGAAGCATGTCCACATCCCAATATTGATCACCAGCTGTGCGATTAATCGCACCTTGATCATTGGCAAACTCAATTTGAAAAGCTCTCCAATCTAAATATTGTCCTGGTGATAAGCAAGCTCTTACCAAATTTGTCCAATCACTGGGTGTCATACAGTAGCGACCGAGCGCTTCTACCTGAGCAATTGTAAAAGCTGTTGTCACCCCATAGGTGCGTACCGATTCTGCCAGAGCTTTGACAATTTTAAAGTCAATTGGTTCATGATATCTCTGTTACCGTCTGTAAAAACTGGATAAGCCAGTGGTTGAGTAACCTGAAGCTCAGTGCGAACCGTACGCCACACTTCCGGACAGAAGGTGGAGCAACCAGGACCTCCTACTTCCTCTTTCGAGCAGTAGGGGGGAGGAGCGGTAGGGCGGTGCCCTTGCTTTATAGTCGCCATTTTAGGACGCTGTTTTTCTGATACTTTTAATGAATGTTTTTCCATGAGCTCAATAATCTCTTCCTCCTCTTCCTCTATGATGTCCTTATCCTCACATATATCCTGCTCTGATTCTGAATCCTCTCCTGGTTCTTTTAACTCCTTTCTCAACCTTCCTAGAGAAGGATAAACTTGCTTCTTATCCCTTTTCTGTTTCTCCTTTGATTTCTCACTGTAAGTCGGATAACACCACCAGAAAATAAAAGCCCACACTTCGATGTTAAAAAGCAGCCAAATCACCACTATAATAGCGGGGTCCATTAACTTACTCTCACTCTGCAAATTAAAGCAGAAGCGAGGTTTTTTACTTTCGGTTCGCTTTTGTCCCAAACAGTGTTGCTCCTTTCCGGAGACTTTACCGCCTCTTTCCCGAGGGCTTTGTTGCTCCTTTACCGGAGACTTTATCGCCTCTTTCCTGAGGGCTTTGGTGCTCCTTTACCGGAGACCTATCTCCTCTTTCCCGAGGACCTTGGTGCTCCTTTACCGGAGACCTATCTCCTCTTTCCCGAGGACCTTGGTGTTCCTTTACCGGAGACTTTATCGCCTCTTTCCCGAGGACCTTGGTGCTCCTTTACCGGAGACCTATCTCCGCATTCACCGCGGACTTTACAGTTCCACTTACCTTGGGAACTTACCCCCGACTGTGAGAAGTTCTGATTCCCCGTACGTACGGGCCACCACTCGTGGCGGTGGCGGCTTCCCCGTACGGGCCACCACTTGCGGCGTCCACCCTTGACCAGCAAGAAAGACGCCACACCGAGGAATCTTCTTTAAACACAGTTTAATCGGGAACCTCTTTGCTTTGTACACTGTATAATGGCGGCGGACCCGGGCCGAGGGAGACGGGGCTTGATATAGTCTATATCTACCAATCACCTAACCCTACGTGGCGCGCCAGGATAGGTTGTCTCCAAGCAGAATTAAGAGGATACATGACCTTTGCCTTATTTGGAGTTGTTTACCACAGAGAGCGCTCGCCGTCGGGCTGGCGGAAGGCGGAAACCGGCGCCATCTTTTGGGTGCGGTTTTCTGCAGCTCCCTACAGTATATATGCATGTGTGTGGTTTTTGAGATACAGTTTCACTTTGCAGTCCAGGTTAGCCTGTAACTCACTATCTGGGTCATATTCAGACTACACTGATACTCAGAGAAATCTTCCTGCCACAACTTCCTGTGTGCTTGCAAGGTGTCCTTTTTTGTTCTGTTTCTTTTCTTTTCTTCCTTCCTTCCTTCATTACCCCTTTCTTTCCTTCCTTCCTTCCTTCCTTCCTTCTTTCTTTCTTTCTTTCTTTCTTTTTCTTTCCTTCTTAAAATCCAATTCCTATCTTCTGCTTGTTTATAGGATGCTTGGATATTTGAGGTTTGGTCAGCGGGATTCTGTGTGTCCCTTACACATGTCACCTTCAATCTTTAAGCACTTAGTTTTGGGTACCACAGGGTATTTCAGGCTCACCCTGGATCTCATATCTGTTCCATGTGTAATCAGATATTTCCCTCAGCAGGTACTTTGGTTCCTTTTAGCATAAGCAACATCTGGTACTAGATGTGCTAATGGTCTTGAGTGTGAAATCAGGAAATATATTCACAGATATGATAACCAGCACCCAAAAAGCTGCCCTTCACCTATTGCATTTATAGTTTACCTTACTTCCTCCATAGTGACTAGGTGGTTTCCCCAAACATTTAAATACTCATTTGTGGGCTGGAGAGATGGCTGAGATGTTAAGAGCACTGACTGCTCTAACAGGGGTCTTGAGTTCAATTCCCAGCAACCACATGGTGGCTCACAACCATCTGTAATAAGATCTGGTTCTCCCTTCTGGTCTGCAGGCATACCTGCAGACAGAACACTGTATATATAATAAATACTCATTTGCATGACTCTAAAATATATAAAAATAGTTTCAACATAACTATTCCATAATTTCTACCTATAACAAATTTACTGAGTAAAAATCAAGTTTTCTGAGCAATCACTCTGTCATAGACTCCCTATGCTGAAGCCTTATGTAATGTTAATCACCTCCCAAATGCCCCACCTTCCAACACCTAGGTTCCTATCTTTCCAGTACTTTACAATGGGAGGAAAGTGCAGTGCAAATTCCTGGGGCAGACCTTTCTATCCATAGCAGCTCAAATGCACTTTATTGTAAGGATGTTGGCTGTGTTCACAGTTGGTTTAAACATTCCTTTTCCTCCCAAGTGAGTCATGTTTTCAATTTATAAGCAGGTTCATTTGTTTCTACTTACATTCAGTATTGTTTGTTTTTAATTCATTTTATTCAGTTTGAGTATGTCCAAATGTCAAAATTACTTTTTAAATGAGGAAATTTTCTCCTCCTTCTTAATGATGTTCATATCCTAATCACTAGCTAGATGTTTATAATCTGTTACATCATCTGTTACATCACAGAGTCAACAGAATTTGGATTGCTAGTCAGTTGGCTTCAGCGGCGTGGGAGTAACAGGAATGCTCTCATGGGTTGAAATGCCATCACAAGCATATTGAAGTATGAAAAGTAGACAGGCTGAAACACATCCTAGAACACCCTAAAAAGTCATGGCAACAAGGAGTGGGGAAATGGCTCAGTCAAGTAAGTGACTGCCACATAGGTGTGAGGACCTGAGAATGATCCTCAGCACCCCACTAAGAAACAAGTCTAAATGTGATAGCATGCACCTGTAATACCCGCTCTGGAATGTAAAGTCAGGAGGATCCCTGGAGCTTACTGGGCAGCTAGTCAAGCTGCGTGAATCTAGTTGAATGTACAAGGTACAAGCTTTAGGAACACTGAGACAGCCCATCTCAAAATACAAGGTGGAAAGTAACTGAGAAAGACAATCAGTATCAACTTTTAGCTCCTATAAACATGCTCACTCATGTGCATGCATACCCCATGCATGTACACACACATAAACACACACACACACACACACACACACACACACACACACACACACACACACACACGTGGAACCATGCCAGCCAACAATGTTACCAGCTAGAAAACACTTCACTGGATGTGGATGATCTCTTATCAGATTGCACCTCCTGTTGAGCTTTGCTCCAGTCTAGGATCAGCTGAGTTAGATAACAGTGGTCTGTTTCCGCCATCATAACCTATTTTAGGTTTGATAGCATCAACTCAGTTGTATCTTAAGCACTGACTTGCTTTTCCAAGCTGTTTAACTTTTATCATAGGGGTAATTTGCCAATGTTTTAACTCGGCTGAGCTGTTGCCAATACATTTGCTTGCTTGCTTAGTTTGGAGCTCAGTTTTAGATGCAGTGATTTAATTCTGTTTTTATACTCCACACTCATCTTACTGAAACTAATCTCATTGGGGTTTTTTGTTCTGAAAATGTATTAAATGTACCATTCCCACTTCCTGAAAGAGTTAATTTTAAAAATCATGAATAGCAATGGTAAAAATTATGGGGGGTAATATCAATAATATTAAAAATGGTGATATAGAAATGTGTAAGTCAAGCTTTAAAAATACTGATATTTTTATGTACAGAAAATGATTAATCACTTGCTGAATTATCTTCCAATATCTTTTTAAATTTTTTATTGATATGTGTCTACAGACAAGGGGGAAATACAGTGAATATACAAATGCCCAAAATTAAAATGCATATGAAGTTTTAAAAATTAAAAGTTGGGTGTTGGGCATAGCTTTGGCCTCCCTACCTGCTACATTAGAGAGGATGTTTAGGTAAATGGAACAGGATTCATACACATAAGGACATTTATCTTAATAAGTAGCACATGTGATTAGAGAGGTTTGGCAAATACAAAATCTGGCCTGAGAGGCTAGCAGAATGGAGAACCAGGGAAAGGCTGTAGCTCAACCAAAAGCAGTCAGTGTTGGAGGCTGGGCCAGCTGATGAGGTAGAGAAGGTACAGTGCAATGTGCTTCTTATTCTCTTCTTGCACTGAGTACCTCAGTCTACTGTTATATTCAGGCCTGCCATTGACTTGAGGAGGCTCACCCTCAGTATGGAAGACAGACTGTCTCATCGAAAAACAAAATCATCTAGAATATTATTTGACAGCATATCTGGGTACCGTGACGCAGCCAAAGTGACACATAAAATCAACACCTGACAAACATAATCATCACCTGTGCTTTTTGCATTGTTCCATGTTACACTTAGTGACACCAAAAGGCAGTGTTTTGCATGACTTACACATATGACTTAGTTTGCACAATGACTCATGAGGTAGACAGTGTCTCCTTTATAAGCAAGGAAACCAGTGCAAGCAAAAATATTTTCCAGTTAACACCAAAATAAGTGAATGTCTACATCATAGTTATCACAATATGACATTTCTGACAGACAAAGGGCACAGAGTTAAATCGGGACAAATGGAGTAAAATAGTAGCGTCTGGACAAAGCCGGACATGGCCACCCTGCTCACCATGCTCCGGACTCCATTAGGCATGTATATTCCTGAGAATACCAGAGTCATCAAAAGCAAATGGGATCAACTTTATCCCTCCAAATTGTGCAGTGAAATCCAAGTACCTAGTATGTTTCAGAATTTGACCAGATTTGCCTTATGGAAGTCATGAAGTTAAAATGAGACCCTGATACAAACTTATTTGTATTCTTTTTCACTTTTTTGTTTGTTTGTTTTTCAAGACCAGATTTCTCTGTCGCTTTGGAGCCTGTCCTGGAACTTGCTCTGTAGACCAGGCTGGCCTCAAACTCACAGAGATCCGCCTGTCTTTGCTTCCCAAGTGCTGGGATTAAAAGTGTGCACCACCACCAGCTGGCTCCTCATTTGTATTCTTATAGCAGTTCATTAAGACACAGATGAAACCCAGGCATGTATACACATGGGAAAGAACAATGTAAGAATACTGAAGGAAGTCTCTCATGAAAAGAGGGCTTCTAACAACAGTACCAAACCTGCTAGTCATTTCACCTTTGTACTATTTCCTCTAGAACTAAGAAAATAAATGCCTCTCACTTAAGCTACTGCTGTTGTATTTTTCTTATCACAGCCCTAGAAAATGACTATGCATGCAAATAACAAGAAATATGGAAGTCAGATCCATGATGTATCCAAGTACTCAAAACAGAACAAAGAACATATTATGAGGGAAAAATATTGAGAGAAAAAATATTATTAAGGAGGTGAAGGGGATATGTTTAGCCTATTAAACAGGTTTTCATTAGGTTAAATACTTTGACCAACTGTTACAGTTTGCCCTTAATGTCCTTTAAAGGGCTGTATGTTATAGGCCTTTCACATAGCTCCTTAGGTCCTTTGAGGGACAGGGACTAGTGGGGGATTGTTTGACAACCCTGGGTGCTCTATTTCCCTTCCTTCCTTCCTTCCTTCCTTCCTTCCTTCCTTCCTTCCTTCCTGCCTGCCTGCCTGCCTTCCTTCCTCTCTCCCTTCCTCCCCCCTCTTTCCCATCCTCCTCATTCCCCCCTCCTCATCCACTGGCCTCCAGTCAAAAGCACTGTTTTTTTGCATGCTGCTGCCATGATGAACTGCTGTGCCTCTGGCCTCCAAGGAACAGGCCAGCCAATCATGGGCTAAAACCTCCTAAACTGTGGCCAAGAACAATCTCTCCCCTGTTAAGAAGCTTATCATCTTGTACTTTTTGTTGGTTTTAATCCTTGTTTCCAGACAGAATATCACCATGTATCCCTGGCTAGTCTGGACCTCACAGAGATCCCTGTGCTTCAGCCTCCCCAGTGCCCGGATCAAAGCCATTGTCTATGATGTCTTGCTTGTCTTGCATATTTGTTATAATAACAGAAAGCTGAGTAAAGCAACTGCCAGACCAGTGTCACAGACCAGTTGATTCTCCTTGCTTCTTTCTTACTCATGTGTGTCCCCATAGGACTATGCTTCCTTTAACAGGTTTGCAATATTGTTTAGATATTGAAAGTGAACATTTAGAGTACATTTAAGAAAGCATATTAATGGACGATTGAAAAATCTAACAGATCTCTGTATTTGTAGTATTTTAAGTATCTACTGGAGGAGGAATAGGTTCATCTGAAAGTAATAATGAGACGTTTACAATTAATCCCTGATCCCTAGGGAGCACTGAGCACATGGATTAGGAATCAACCACCTAGAATAATAGTCACTACCTTGTTCTGATTGTGTAGTATTTGATCAGCAAACAGTTTTGAAATTCACCAGAAATCCATGAAACTGAACATTATGCAAAGTCCAAATTCTCAGTTTTTAGCTATACAAGAACAGGCACAGGGCTGATATTGTCCCTTGCACAGTATTATACATGTCAGCCTGAAGGTTGAGGCTCCTGACCCTAGTGAGCACAGCTTTAGGAAACACCATTAGCAGCAGCTGGAAAGTGCTTCACACTATCCGTCACCTAGTTTGTTTTGTCTACAAAATGCCAAGGAACCACATGAACTATATTTCCACTGAATTGCTTGTCTTTGATCGAATTGGCTCCACTGAGAAGTTATTTTGGCTTCCGGTAGGCAGACATATGCATCACTAGCCCAGCTTTCTTCCAGGTGCCAGGGGCACAGGTGTGTGCAGCCATGCTTCCCTCCTCCCCTCTCTGTGTGCCTGCAGTGTACAGTGTACAATGTAAGACAAGGCTTCAGGAGCCTTGTCTTAAAGGAATGTCTCACAAGGGCAAAGTAAGGACAGGTAACAGCAAGATTTGTGAGGTTGGATAGAGGAAAAAACACAGAAATAAAGACGGCTGCTAGTGGTTCAAAGGTTCTGAGGTGAGGACAAGAGAGGGCCAATGTGAGAAGTGAGACAAGACAGAAACATGGAAGCTCATTTTATTGAAAAGTTTTTAAAATGAAAAAAGTAAACACAGTATAGCCATATTATTAATGAATCTGTCTTTGCTGAATCTACTCAGTAGCATAAGAAGACAGATTTCCACATGAATAGGGCCCAATGATATTTATTCTACAATATTAAGTTACCCATAATTATGTCTGGGAGTGAATTCAAACTGAAGAAATACACAAACTTTGAAAGACACTTGTTTAAAACTAGAACTGAAGTATCAAACCTTTATACAACATCAGCATCGTGATCTGCCAAGCAAGGTCTTTTACAGAAGCATCTTTCCTTTCCAAACTTATTTGTTTGTTTACTTATTTAGTCATTGTGTGTTTCTTTGTATATGAGTGTGGGCACTGTGCACATGTGAAGGTCAGGGGACAAGCCATAGGACTTAACTGAACTCTAAGTCATCAGTCTCGGTGGCAAGTGCCTTTACCGAGGAAGCCTTCTCACTGGCCCTCCAAGCATCTGGATTCTGCACACTCTTCTTTAAGAAAAACATATTCTTTAGAAAACATTATCTGGAGATGGGAGGCTTCTGTAATCACTGATAATGCGCTGCAACAAAGCGATGGCATAGGGTTCTTAAAAATAACTACACTACCACCTCAAAAGAATTATGAGAAGAAAAAAACAAACATTTTACCCATGTTGCATATATATTTTGATTCTTTTCCAAAAATTTATCTAAGAAAATTATAAATGGAAAGAAAATCTATTTTCCTGCCTCTCATAACTACCATTAGTCTCTGAGACAAATAAACAACAATAGGAGAAGAACAGCTTATGCCTCAGTGAGTCCTGGTGGTTATTTGGTCACTGGTCAACAGTCTGGCTATTTATCTTTTTCTTATACTAAAAATTTCCAGAATACAATATCAATATCAATTTATTCAGTGTTAGCTAGGGAACATATCTAGGTATTATACTGACAATGTGCCCCAGCTCTTTCTAGATTGGGGAACCCCAAAAGGGGATGTCCTTATAACCACTGCTAAGAGTGGTGCACAGAAAGCAGAGATGCCACTATAGCGTCTGCTTTGTCCATATGCATTCAGCATAATATAGCCAGTGTAGGGCTAATCCTGCCTCCCTCAGCTCACCTCTCTGTTTTGTTTTTCACTATTTCTTCTCTTCTATTTGTTTGACTCATCATTAAATGAACAGCAATGCTAAGTCTATCTTGAAAAGCATCCTATGAGACTAAGAACAAGAGGAAACATTTCTTTTAATAGCTCTATAAAGGGTAGCTTTCTTGAAGATACAGGCAAATAGAGAAGCACAGCATATGTAAATCAGCCAGAATTAGAAATAAAGGTAACAAATAAATGTCACATCATAAAATGGGCAAATGAACTGTCCAAAAATATTCTTCAGGATACATTGGACAAAAGACTGGAGAACAGAAACAACATCACCTGCTTTGTTTCAAACATGGATTAACCCACCCAAGCTTTCCAGTTTCTTATCATTGTTTTTGGTATAGCAGAAAAGGTTCCTAAAGAGTACAGCAATAGCCTACTACCCATTTCCATGGTCCCAAGGTGGTTTTTCCACAAAACTGAGTAGATAAACCCAGGTCGTGATAAACAGACACATGAAGGGTGCCTCCTTCATCAGTAAGCTGACTCCCATTTACAAAGAGATACTGACAAGATCACAGCTTCTTTCCTTATTACAGGGAATTGTACAGAAGGTAAATGAGAAATACATCAACCTCCCCCTCCTCCAAGATTTTGGTTTTGAGAAGAACAAAACCAGGCAGATGTGCAGGAATGAAGGAGAGAAATAGGGAGCCCTGAAGAAAAAATGAAAGATGGGTGAGGAGGAAAATCAAGGCTCAGGGGGTAAGGAAACAATTAATTTCTGAGCAATGCATTTTAATAATGACAATAACCTATAGGTAGAATATCTATTTATACATGTCACAGAACACTTTGTCTAAATTATGAAAAATACTGTGTATGTAAGATTACAGGGCAAGAAAGCATGGGAAATTTACATAATTTAAGAATGTTATTGCTTTATTTGTTCTTCAATAATTTCATACATATATATAATGTATTCTAATTACTGTCTACTCTAGATCTCTCAAGTCCCTCCAAGCTTTATCAAACCCCCATCTATTTTGTTTTTATAACTCTCTGGTAGCAACGCCTGACCAGATGTGAGCTTTGAGGTATTATAATATGTAATGAAAGGGTTTACTCATCTCATGCTGTATGCCAATTCATAATTTTACTGCATAAGCATTAATGTGCTTGATTATAGGTGCAGTATTAGATTCTGTCAGGCTTACCACTTATGTATGGTATAGGTATTGTTATAGACAGATGTTGATATCACCACTGAGAAGTCTAGGTTCTGAAACACATGTTTTCCAAGGTTTTAAATATAGCATTTACATTCAAATTATATGCAAAAGTGACTATTTCACCAAAGAGAACTGATACCATCAGTGTGCAGGGCTTAACCCTATAAAGGATGACAGCAGGCTAGAGCTAGAATCACAGAGAAAATGCCAAACATTAGCCAAGTTCTCCAGGACATCATGGTCTGGTTGGGAAGACAGATGTTTTAGCCGCAGTAAAACACAAACCTGCCACAGTGTACATTCACAGGAGTCATGCTGTGGTCTGCCCTGTATAGTTTCCACTGATCAGATTCATCTAAGACAGCCCA